>NC_133481.1:7726123-7791640 GCF_025370935.1 Choristoneura fumiferana | reverse complement strand
TTAGTGAACTAATGCCGAACTGGGTTAGCGCAGATTAACCTGAGAGGCTATTTAGTTAGTTTCACGTGGGAATTATAGAGGTCGCTTTTAGTAATGAAATGTAAATTTTATCTAAAAAACAGAAATATGGTCACAAATTCATCAAAAATAGACTTGATATAGTAATAGAATCATTAGTATTAGTCTACAGTAGATCTAGATACATTTGATGTTAATAATTATGTAATTTAAAGAAATATCAACGGAAGCATCATGGAAACGGCAAGTTGTCGAAATTACTAAATAAGTTAAGAAAAACCGAAAATGCAAGCATTACGTAATCGTAGTATACATCATGGTTATTATCTATTATAAATTTAAGTTTTCATTCAAACGGAGTAGTATTAGCAGAGTAAATTACACATTTAGTTATGATGAAATTACAAGCACTCTGTCGCACTGACTTAAAGTAGGAACGTGGCGAAATTATAAGCAAATTTTTAGTGCCGTTAATACGACAAAGGAACTATGAATAAGTGGCGCGAATTTGGGGATACCAGTTAATAATTGTAGGCAAATTAGCTATTTTATAACGAACAATAGAAGTATGTAATTGGCTATTTATATTCAAAGAGTGTAGGAGTAATAAGTAGAAAATTATCATTAGAAGTAAGATTATTGTTAGATAGGTTAAGGAAATTAAAACGTTGAGGTAAATTGAAGTATTTGACAAATACATATAAATATTTATTGAAAATTGTTGTTGTAGCACAATATAAAAACGAAACGTATTTACTAGAATAGTAAGCTAGGATAGTGTCAAGATAAATAGGAAATTTTAGTTCAAAAATAATTTTACGGTTAAAATTTGGCTATTTTGAGATAAGATTTGGCAGAAGAAAAAGCGAGAGCTGGCAATGTCAACGTTGTCGACTTTGGTAAGCTTGGCGTCGTTTGGTCGCTTGGCGCGAAAATACCAGAGGTCCCGGGAGAGAAGCTATAAATAGAGGTGACACAAAAGGGGCGGGAGCCAGATGGATTTAGATTTCGTAGAGTCAACATCGTTATTTGCTAGTCGGGGGTTTAGTTTCTGTGCGCCATTTTGTTAACAAATTAGAGTCAATAGTATCGGTAATTTTATTCATTAATGTTAATTGGGGTTTTTGATTTTATTTAATTAGAATTAATTTTTAATTTACAAGAAATGTGAGGATTTCTTCAGGAAGTAAAGTGTCGGAGTCTTTGATCATTAATCTTCGAATAATGATTAACCTCTGTTTTTATTATTTGTGAAATATTTAGTGCTGATTTTCATTCGGAAATCTTTATGTGAGGGACTTTGCGGTCTTGTGGCGGTGAAGTCCTTTATTTGTTCTTGTAGTGTGGAGTTGATCGTTTTATAGCGTTTCATTTCAGCTACGTATATTTGTACTAACCCATAACTTTTCTGTGTTTTTTCCCAACTTAATGGAATGACTTTGGTTCCTCCATAACGTACCTGGGTTGAGCTTTAAGTCCGTCTATATCGTCTGACACCTAACGGTGACAACCGTGGACGAAATAGGCTTCCACTTCCTGAAGCTGTGCGGCTTCAGCGGCAAATTACTGTCGTACCAGCCACCAGTGGATTCTGTTTGTCTTTTGTAACGACTAAGTAGCGCTCGTCGAAGTGAATGCGTGTCTTGTTGACGCTTGGTTTGTACTTAAGAAACTCAGAATTCCTGTCCCCTATTTATTTACGTATTTATGCACACGTTAGGTATTCTGCTGTTCCGCGGGGCTCCCGTCATAGGGACTTTCCTTCGGAAAGTTGGGAGCTCAGCACCATTTAGGGACCTATAGGGCTTTAGGTATACACACCATCATTGTTGATAGGAGATTAGAAGAAATTCATTGCACCGTGAATTTCTACATTACACTAAATGTACATGTGGGATTATATTCCCTAGTTTTGCTAATCACAGACAGAGAGTAGGGGCCTCAGGCAAGCTTTAAGTACAATTGTAGGATTTATTAGGGCTATATAGGTAGGGAAGTTCATAGGGCTTAGCTAGAGTAGCGTTTCCTTACACCGGGAAAAGTTACTATTTTAACTCACCACACAATTAGTTCACCTATGAGGGTTTTCCTCCAAATTGCTAAACTTCAACACAGAGCTAGGGAAAGCTTAAACTCGCACACACATAGTTTTAAGGCAAAACTAGATTTTAAGAAATAAAATAAAACATAAAAATTATTTAAGTACTTACGTCAAAACTTCATTATACAAAACTTAGTTCATAAGAACTTGACTACGAATAACGATATTAATTCAATAGGTTGATTTCAAATTAAACCAATCGTTTGATCATTTTGTTAAGAGTAAATAAAATAACATATTTTAGCTGTCTTTCCTATAATGAATAAGCGGGAATTGATATGACACGATCTCATAGCTAAGTGGACAATTAAATGCCAGATAACTTACTGAATAATATTTAACACAATTATCATCTAATTTCGATTTGAATTACGATTGCCAGCTAAAATAAGCTTGTTTTGATAAAATTAATATCAAACATCATATTCATACTTTTGATTAAGATCTCATCAATATGTCTAGTAATAAGTTAGAGATAAAATCGTAGAGGTTTTGGACCATCTATCAATTAGAATACAAAAGTCTATCGTGTTATAAATACATACTATCTGTTTAGTTGTCGTTTACATTGAGTGAACGGATGTAGAAATCCTGACTACGGTCGATAGCTTACGTTGACACATACCAGGCAACAGTCTATCTGGAAATTTACGTACTTTTCATTCGATCTCGATTTAAACATAATTGATTAAGGATTGATAGTTGAAACAGTTTATTGTTCATTTAAAATATATGAATTGAGACAAAACTAGTCATAGACGAGTCCAAACCTAATACAGAGGTTATCTTGAATACCCAAGGGTTATCTAGTTATAAGCTAGTTAGATTATTATTAACGCTTGTGTTCTGGGCGTAAAGTATAGAATATCGGTACTTACTTTCTTCTTTACCTGGTAACGCAAATGCTGGTAGAACTAGAAAATTAGACTAAGTAGATAGCTCATTAAAATAAGTGAAAGTCACTATGAGATTAGTAATTATACCAAAATAAAATTATGTCAAATTAGACCTTTCATATATCTAAGATAGATAAGACGTAATCTAAATTAAGAGATACTAGCGCCTATAGTAAATGAAAAGCTATAGTGTCTAAACTCATTCCTGAACTAATTATCAAAGTTATAATTAAGCATCTCATAGAGTATTCTAATATAAGCATAGAATAATAAGATAAGTCTAAATAGATTCAACTTGTTACAAAACATTGTGTTTGTATTTCCATACTTTGATTTGAATGCACCGAAAGTTAGTGCTTAGTCTAGTAAAATCACAACTTGACATATCCATAGAGATATATTGCTCTGGTGTGCGACTGGATGAAGACGAAGGGGCAAGGAGGTAGGTCCTTCCGGACCTTAAACCGTTATTAAACTTAGTTTTAAGTCAAAATAGATTCAGAAGTAATACACACAAACAAAATCCGTAGTAGAAACATTTCCTCTCATTTTTCCAAACTGATTATTCTTAGGTAACTGATTAATTCTAGGAATCAGAATAGCTAAACTAAATAAATTATCATCCAGTATTCATACTTTTGTTTCGTATTTCACTAGAGTAAAAATTTTCACCAAAGTCCTGTTAGAAATATGAAGTGTACATAATTTGAGAAATTATAACATGTAGGCTCTTTCAAATTAATTCTCAAATAAAAGCACTTAGGTTATTACTGGGCATAAGGTAGGTTCCTATCCACTAGACGATTCAAAATCACAAGGCCATTAGAAGGGTTATTATAATTTGTTGGCCGTGACCAGCATAAGTTCAGTACAAGTACATTAAAGAAAGACTTCTTATAATCATCACCTGTAAAGAATTACTGCATTAAAGACCTGTTATAAATTAGGATAAAACATTACCCATCTATTATACCAATCATCAAAAACTTATTACAATATCTTGATCGATATTTTTACACAAGCTAAATTCGATTTAAGATGTGAGTTTTCCGGGTATTCATGAAATATAATAAGTACATTTTTTTATATATCTCGAAAATGTACAAGTGGCTGCATGAGAAACTGTTCTACTCAGTGAGTGAACTGATTAATATTATTATTATTTTAATTAGTGATTTATGTGTCAATGTATTTTTTTGTACTGATTTCTGGTGTGCAATAAAGAATATTTGTATCGTACCTATTGTATTGTAATGTAAAGTCATAGATACCAGTTTTTAATGTTGCATGCTAATACGCTTAGCAAAAAATTATGTTAAATTTTCTAAATGTACTTACCTAACTCTTTACTGTACTATTTTTTATGCAAATAAAAGTGATGATGATGATGATGATGAAATACCTATCGACGAATATGTTTTAAATAATATTCAATACAATGTATTATGATTAAATTCCGTTTCAAGAAAGTGCAAATAAATGCGGCGCGCGGTTCCATTTCGGTCTCGATCAGAGTAACTCAGTTCGTAATAAGAAAAAAAAAATAGTTTGAATAACGAAGTGTTATTTAAAAAGATGTGGGATGAACAAATTACACGTCAAGGAATGGAAGCAGAGATGTCACATTGTCTCTTGAGAGACTTTGAATACAAGACAACTGCTAGGTGTTAATCTATCGTACAAAAATATGAATTCATAACATGTATTTTTAGATATGCTATGAAGGAATATGTACATGGTAAAGCCGTTGTCATGCGTGAGCTTTTTTATATCTACTAAAGCCGACAAACTGGCACGTTGTTCACCCGACCTGAGCCCAATTGCATAATAAAGTACTTACAAGCTAATAGTATTAGTGAATTTCAATATAAAATCGCTTTTATGTACTATTTGCTTGTATTTTGTTATTGAGATCGTACCTACCACTACTTACCATGAGTTTACAGTGACTGTACCCGATAGCGACGGCGTAAAATTTTTGTATGGAGAATTATACACTGTACAATGAGGGCTATCGTTTTTTGTCTCACTAGATGGCGCACTGTTGCGTGAGGTTTTTAAGTATGGCTTTCAAAGTCTGTTATTATGGGCGTGAAAACAAAGTTTAGATAAAAATCATATTTAATACTCCTTAAAACCGTACCATAAAAATATCGAGCATGCCACAGTGTTTCATAGTCCCCGTTTTGTTCGGAAAAAAGGGAGGACAAGGTTTCCGAAAGACAAAACTGTCTCAAAACACAGACATTAATTGCCCCGGAACGCATATTTGCCATAATTAATTTCAGATATTGCAAAATATTCACAAAATTATTCTAATTTTAAATAAACCCGCGTAGCTCAGCCAAAAACTATGAGATTTGACATTTCGGAGACCCCACGCTACACTAGCGCCTCTAGCGGCGAATTCATACGCGATAGCCCTCATTATAACATGTGGTAGTGGTACTGCGCATTTACAAATAATTTACGCCGTCGCTATCGAGTACGATCACTGTAAACTCATGGTAGTGGTACCGGGTTTTGGTAAGTGTTCGCATACGGACGCAGATTTAATTTCATCCGTAAATTATTCAATGAAATCAATGATTTCGAGTTTTGTCTTTGCAATAAAAAAATCTTCATTAATAAAGTTCTAAAGGAATTTATGGAAAACGCTAATGATTTATTCATGAGCTTATTTGTTTACAAATTGGTTCTTCTCCATGTTCAATCATTGCGACGCTTTGTATAAACGTAGATAGAAATCTGTATTACCGTAAGGTTATGAAATTCGACACAAGCCAAATGCTTATATTGAAAATGTTTGCAAAAATAACTGAAGACTGAGCCTGAATCGAGAACTCAAGACACAGTGGGTGGGCAGATTCATTTGCACTTTAAAATTGAATATTTCGCAAACAAATCACTAAATCGTTTTAGCAACCCCCTAATGGTTTTAAAAGACCTATCCAACGATACCCCACACTACAAGGATAGATGTGAAAAAAAACACTCCCACTTTACGTTTATACGTAGGTACCCTAAAAAAAATTAATTTTGATTTTCTATTATTATATCATTTTGTCGGTTTAGTTTACATATATATTCGTGCAAAGTTACAGCTTTCTAGCATTGATAGTCCCTGAGAAAAGCCGCGGACGGAGAGACAGACAGACAGACAGACATGACGAAACTATAAGGGTTCCGTTTTTGCTATTTTGGCTATGGAACCCTAAAACCTAAGTTTGTCATTTCATGTTTTCCAATAGTTTATTGTTGTTTGCCTTCTATTTGCGTTTGCCATAGTCTTTACTAAAATTTACGGGAAAGTCTAAAGTTTACTAAAATTTACTCTAATTTTGTATTTTATGTAGTAAGTATTTAGTCGTAGAAAAAATATTGTATCCAGCATTGTATAGTACCTATGCCAAATAATCTCGTGACATCTTCTTGCCGCAACCCACGCGGCTTGCCTTTTTTGACCCCTCTACTTATAAGTAAGTACAATTTGGGCTCCACAGAAAACCAGCGTTACTGCACATAATGTGCGGCAACACATGCTGAGTGGAGACCCTTTTTGGTATCCTGCCGTGTCACCAAGTAAGTAACATAGTTTTAGTGCTAGTTTTAGTTTTAGGTGATACTTATGAAGCCAAAATAAATCTTTCTTTCTTTATTTATTTTCTAATTGTTCCATAAAATATTATTACAACAATGACAACACGGCAAGCAGCTATTGTACATACATAATATTATATCCAATACATCAATCATCTCTGTTCGTAAAAATATAGTAGTTCATTGTATATAATATTAATATTTAGCCTTCTCATTGATTGGGTGTTACTACAGCGTAACAGAAATAAACCATTTATTATTTCTTTTAAATCTTCATTTTCTGAATGGTAGTTAACTATTAATAGCGTTTATACCTGCCGAGCTGGCAAAGTTGCATTTTTGTTAGTTTTTCTCGATTATTCCATAAAAATTGAATGAAAATTAAAAATGTCTGATAGAACACTTCTTAATATACAATAAGTTAATGTGTCTACTCC
Source organism: Choristoneura fumiferana (assembly GCF_025370935.1). Taxonomy (NCBI): domain Eukaryota; kingdom Metazoa; phylum Arthropoda; class Insecta; order Lepidoptera; family Tortricidae; genus Choristoneura; species Choristoneura fumiferana. The sequence goes on along the minus strand of NC_133481.1, from coordinate 7,784,588 downwards.
AATAATTATTCGTGATAGACTTTTATTTTCTTTAAAAACCGGTCATAAACATTCGTTCGTCAAAAGTTTCGTGTCAATACCATAATAAGAAGTAGATGAAAACTAAGTTTAAAGATTCCGTTACATACCTAAATTATACGCAGATACCTACTTTTAGTTGGGTCAATCAACTTTTTAGTGTAGCTGGTTGCCACGGTAGCGTCCCTGGGTCACTTCTTGAAAGTATGATTTTTATGGGGCACAAATCCACTAAAACTTTTGGAGTTGTGACAGTTTTAGGGCAACTCCAGTACAGTCAAAACTTAATAATTAAGGTTAGTTTAGTTTTTACAGGTGTTAAGAAATAAAATAAAAGTTAAGTGCTAAGGCTAAAAGTTGAACTCTCACTGCGGTCATTACATGCTCAAAGTGCCGCATGATAGGGGAGCTATACCTGCCCATTACAGTGGTCAGGATGGGGTTGGAGCTGGCCCGCACTCTGCAAAGCAGCGAGGCGATTCTTATTCGCATTATTGCATAAAAGTCGTCGTACGAGCCAGCGCGAACATCCCCGACGCGCTGTAAAATCGGGGCAGCCCCAACAGCATCCTCAAGCCATTGTTGTATTGAACACGCAGGGTACTGATGGTCTTCTGCGAGAAACTAGTCCAAAGGCTGGCACATGTAGAAAACCTGACAATACGAGTACGCTTTAAATAGTGTGACTTTAGGTTCTTCGCTACATCGTGCAAACCTTCGAACCAGCATGTTGCATCGGACCGCCAGCGCCCTACGTTCCCTCTCTATGTCCATATGGACCTTAAGGTCGTCGGAGACATAGTGGCCTAGGTATTTAAAGTTATAAACGCGCCTGAGTTCATTATTATTCAATTTAATAACAGGTACAGCTCTGGTAACTTGCCTCCCGCGGTCTTAAATACCATATATTCACGTATAAACGCTTCTGTACAATAATTTTGCTCTCAAAACCATAATTGACTTCCAGAAGTGTTTCACACGATGTTTCTTGTGTGTTACGTATTCTTCGCATTTCATAACATACAAGATACAGCGGTTCAAACGCTTGTAACGCTGATGAATGCGATAATTTCGAGTTTTAGAATCGGCAACACATTTTGTATGTAAACTTATATTATGAATGAACATGACTGACATTGACCATCGCATCGCAGTGGAAGAAAATGACAAGCAAGTTCTAGTTTGCGACGAAGGCTACCTGCAGGTACTTAGTCGCTATTATATTGTTGATCATTAACCGGTGGCACATTGTGATTGCAAATTATGAGACTTGGTTTACTGTGATACCTATTAGATATTATGAAGGGAAGGCAAAGTTTATTATATTTAGATATCATTTAAACTAGCTCTACCTATAATTGTATATTTGTACAAATATTTTAATAAAAACGAAGTAACTTTGTTGGATTATAAAATACAGCGCAAATACAACACCGAATGAGATAATTATTTTTTCGTTCGTTATTGTCAGGACCAAGGTTTGTGCGTAACGAAATTTAAAATAAATACTGGAACGGAGGCGAAGCCGCAGGCAACAGCTAGTTATAGATAAGATGCAGGAATATATTTGTAAAACGAATCTTGACCTGCACAGCTACAGGCCAGTTTCTGACTTAAAGTCGGCGCAGATCTGCCTGCGTAGCGTCGTCTCTGCGATACTTTAGCCAACCAACCGCACGACGACCATCTTCAGCCTATATAATGCCTTTGACCATGGGGCTCTAAATGCAAGATTCGATTCTAGTCGCATAACTGAGCTACTTTTGTTTTGTAATTTGCAAATATCTTGAATTTGGAGATGACGTGGCGCTGTATCCACTGTCTCATGGTACGAGACCAAAGTTTCCTTAGTACCATCAGCCAAATATGTGGTCTACCACCCTAAAGTTGATAATGGTTTAATAATTCCAAAAGACGTGTAGGTCTGACAACTTGAAAGTTCGACTTTAGCGAAATATTCATTTGATAGGAAATTTTTCAAAATTTATAGACCACTTATTTGGCAAATGGTAGGTACGGGGTTCTTTAAATAATTTGACATCTCTGTAAAATAAACATTTATCAATTGCTATCGATTTAATATTTGTATTTTATACAGTAAAAATTATATTAAAAAAATATAACTGTTTATTCCATAACAATTTTACAATTAGTTAAATGATATTCCTAGCTAATCTTTATTTTTAAAGATTTTAGTTGCTAGGCTATGGGTATTAAATCAGTATGAATAAAATAACACATGTTTTTGAAAAGTTGCAAAGCAAAAATAGCTTAGTTATGCGTACAGATGTGCAAGTTGCGGAAAGTTTTCAAAAAGTTGGAGAAGTTCTCGAAAACTTCAGGAAATTTTTACAAATACTTGTAGGAAATTTAAATTTAAGAAACGGAAAGTTTCAACCCCCATACAAAATTATGAGAAGTTTCCTTCCTTTGGCACATCAGTAGCTATGCGAGTAGAGTCAACCCTTTCAATTAAAAACCCCATGGTCTGAGGCATCCTGTATACTTTCAATTGCAAGTTTCACAACTTATATGTACCTATAGGATACGAGTACAAGTTGCTAGGCTAGACTTCATTTCAACTAATGAAACCCTTCGTTATGCGTGGTGCGACACACACTTGGCCGGTTTAATTTACTAAAATAGTCTAACCTAACACTATACGATAGACACAAATTGCCTGAGTTGTAATGCGGAAAAAATAATTCACTATAGAAAACCCTCTCATTACTAGCGAATTGCGTCCGCAATTGGTGACTGATTGCATTGTTTGAATGCAATTTCAAGATAATTGCTCCTGTGTCTCACGTGCGTAGCAACTAGTTAAATACATACTGTTAAAGCAAGTTTTTTGTTTGTTAATCTTACTCTCCATATACCAAATTTAATCGCGATTGGCTGGGTACCTATTTTAAGCAGAAAAAATAAACAAACTCATATTCACATTTATAATTCCTGTTTGAAAGGACAGGGATATAAAATACGGAGAATTCAAAAAAATACAACATGACGCAAGATTTCATTGATCATAGATGAGACTTTTTTGACATAGTTGTATATTAACTTTAAAAATAAATAATTAAATTAAAATAAAATAAATATTTAAGGGGGCTCCCGTACAACAAACGTGATTTTTTTGCAGTTGTTTGCTAATGTCTAATGTTGTGTAGATAATGGTAGGGAACCCTACACGCCCGAGCGCGAGTCCGATTCGCACGGGGCCGTTTTTTTTTTAATTTTGCCCGTGCGAAGCTGGGGCGGATCGCTAGTAATGTATAAATAGGTTAAATGACAGTGGTAGTAACTAGATACCTATAGCCAGAAAAAATACAATCAGCAAAAAAGTTTGTATTAAAAATGAAAATTTTAACAAAAACTTATTTCTTAATAACAGTTTGTAACTATTTGTGAATTAGGGAGTTTATCTCGAAGACTTGTCTTGCTTTTTTTATGAATCCAAACCTGATTCACACCGTCTGTCTAATTATATCTGCCACCGCATTTATACCGCCGTTGTAAAAGTAGAACCGGCACCAAATGGCAAGCCAATGAAAATATTGATCATATTATACAAACTTATGGCATCTCTCTTCCCAGTCAATATTTAGTGATTTTGTATATCTTCACTAATTTGAAAAAAGCTCGTATCTCAAAATTGATATTTTCTAATTGAACTTAACGAACATTATTTCAAAGGTCAATTTTGTTGACGTATTGGTTTGAGATACGAGATTTTTTCAAAGTAGTGACGATATGTATACCCGGGTTAACTAATAGACTGAGAGGTGGCAGGATTTTTGAATACGATCATGGACATGTGGTCTTTTTTTATTTATAGGCAGTTTGTCAAAAGCAAAAAAAAACTGTCTTAATGTTTAAGGTAAGGTCTTCTTTATCGACCACGAAATTCGTGACATTGCGTCATGGTGGGAGGGAAGTTTGTCTTTCAGCAACATTCACTTTATGGACAATAAAATTTAATGGCATTTGGAATAGTAGTTAACGTGTCAGGCAATTTCAGAAGATCATTTTCCAGTTTCAGGAATTCAGATCGGCACTGTTTATTTATTAATAGTGTTAATTTCTTTATAATAGCGTTTAACAACGTTCATTGACGAATTGAGTGAAAAGAACTTGCCTATTTACCTATTTCAGAAACATATAACAAAAACTGTTTTGGTTTAGTTTATTACTTCGCTAGACATTATTTATCAAGCGCCCTTTTGAATGTTTATTTACCTACCTACGTAAAATATATAATATATTATTTAACTTTTAGGAGCTCATCAAACTACTATAATAAAGTGGAGTTCAATGGATATTCCTTACACATACACTATGAAGATAAGTTATTTATTACGTGCGTGCTCATTAAGGTGGCTCGACTTCCATACTTTTCTAACCATGTGCACTTGAAAGAATAATTTGAAACTATAATCACATCTGTTGACGTTTATTTTGTTATTTATTTGAGGCATTTTTTATTTACTTAGAGAAAGCTTTTGATTGATAGTTTAATATAGATGATTATTTTAGTTAATTTTTGTCAATATGTGAGTGGACGGCAACAGTATCTTAACGCCGAAGGGTCGGCTAGTAGTGTGCGTTGCGGCTACGTTGCCAACTCGCCGACAATTCCTTGCCAGCCGCGCCGCTGCCAGATTTCGTTTGATTTGTCTGATCAAAATCACATAGGTATTTACCTATTTGAAGCGCGTTTTCCTTTTTAACCGACTTCAAAAAAGGAGGAGGTTATCAATTCGGTTGCATGTTTTTTTTATGTTTGTTACCTCAGAACTCAGAACTACGGTCATTTACGAACCGATTTGAACCTTTTTTGTTTTTCGTCTAGGAATGTCTTCAATTAGGTACCAAAGCACCAAATCAGGATCTGATGATTGGATCTTAAGGAAATCGAGGGAACTCTTCAAATGTTGTAGGGACACCTATAGTAAATTGGATATATATAGTAGTAAGTAACTCGTGCATTTGCTCTTGAAAATCATCATTTGGTAAAGTGGAACTGATGATGAAGACCACAGTTGATACATTCGGAGTTACTACTCAATAACAAGTATTTCACGGGTTGAATTTTAATTACTTTGACACAGCTGCTAAGCAATTTATGCTCCTCGTAATGCATATGGTAAAACAGGTGGTGAAGCACCAGGACCAGGACTCCTCAATATTGAACGTCTCTGCATCGGAAAAAGCAATCTTTCGTAAAAGATGACGAGCAGGTGATATTAAACTATTGCATCTTAGATTATTGACACTAAAACGGATGAAAAAAAAATATTAAAAAATTGAACCGACTAGTTACAAAAGTCCATGAAAATATTTTCTACCAGTCTGAAGTCTTAGAAGACTATAAATTAGTAGGGATTAAATCAGACAAAGGTTGCATGGCTTGTGGCTTTAGCTTTTCCCATACGATAAAATTTATTAAGTTTGTGCCTAAATTAGGTCTTAAACATTTTTAGCTACACATTTCAAAAAATATTTACATCATTAATTGAGATAACTATAAAAAAAAAACAAAAAAGGTTAATATCTCAAAGGGTTTGAACCCAAACTTCCTAGGCTGTGCACAGTATAATTTCTAACCTAATGCAACTAGTCCAATCTGCTCTTTGAACATAATAGCGAAATTAGCAAACAATTGTTTACAACAAACAAGTTACAAGCATAAAATATTTCAGTCGCCGCTGCCGCGTTGTTATAAGGGTGAACAAAAAGTTGCACACCGTTAAAGCTGCGTTAGCACGTAGTTTTAATTTCCATTAACTTTTTCCATTGTGACACGAAATTAATCTACTAACTAACGCCATCTACTGGCACTGTAGTGCCTAGCTGACCGTGACAAACGACCTTAAGTAAAAAAATCTTGTTGAACATTCATAGGTATATAAATAGAAGTACTTACATACTTGCGATATAAAATATTTCAATCGCCGACTACCTACATACTGATGATTTTGCAAGATTTTTAACTTGAACATGTTGTTTTCACCTCTCATTGTTAAGTTTTTTTACATTTGCACCTGTGCCAGCCAGTCAAGGTCAATTTTTAAAGTTCACTTAGGTACATAATATTAATAAATATACAATACTTTACTAACTTGCGTGTTTGTCGTTACAAGTATTTACCTAAATAGACTGGTGATGTAACTCTTTAGGGTTCCGAAGGATGACGAAACGGAATCCTATTAATGTCGTTACGTTGTCTGTCCGTCTATCACAGCGCTGTGTCTCGAGAACCATAATATGTTGACAGCTAAAATGCATACATAACTAGCGCTTGCCTAGAATTTACTTATCACTATCCCGAGGGAACGATGCAGTATACGGGGTAAAAACTATCTTATATCTTTCCCAGGGCTTTAAACTAAATCCATATTACGTGGTATTACCAATCTTAAAGGGCAACACACACAGAGAGCGGGCGCGGGTCGTGCGCGGGCCCGCGACGGGCGTATTTGCATGGCGGTATATGGACGCCTTCACACAGAACGCGGGCGCGGGTCGGGCGCGGGCCCGTGCCCGTCGCCCGTCGTCACAAACAGCGCGCGGGCCGAGCGCAGAGTTACCAACTCTCATAAATATATATCCCTAAAGCTTAAGTTAAAAACCCCTAAAACTCGTTTTTAATGAAAATGTTTACTTTAAATTTGAATATTTCGCAAAAAAAATACTAAATCGAAAAATCGTCTTAGTAACCCCCTAATGCTTTTAATTTAAAAGACCCTACACTATAGGGTTGAATGAGAAAAAAAAACCCTTACTTTACTTCTGTGGGAGGTACCCAAAAAAAAATTATTTTAATTTTTCATTGTACCATTTTGTCGGGATAGTTTTCATAATAAGTATATCCATGTTAAATTACAGCTTTGAACCATTGATAGTCCCTGAGAAAAGCCGCGGACGGACAGACAGACAGACATGGCGAAACTATAAGGGTTCCGTTTTCGCCATTTTGGCTACGGAACCCTAAAAACCGTATTCATGCGCAGTAGCTAGTTCATTTTGGCGAGATTTTTTTTTTTTTTTTTATTATTAATTGGTATGTACTACAGAAAAATCTGTTATATTTTCCATTGACTAGTATAAGCTTATTCCTGTCTATAAAAAAAAATCAGCCACTTTTAAAAATTTCATCCATCGCCCACCATTACATAAATTAGATTTAATTAAGTAAGTAAATAAAGTTTGACCTTGGTGCGCAAGCGCGTTTGTCGTTTTCCACATATATCTCGCGACACTGTATAATTCTGTGTCGAGTTGACAAAAATGTCGTATCTATTATTGGTTCTAGAACTGTTTTAATTTGTACTCCAAAAGTCGCCAGATACTTAAACCATTTCTGTCGTCAAAACTTTTTTGCGGTCGCTAAGATTTAAGCAAAAGTCGTCAATTCTAGGGACTAAGTCACTAAACTGGCAACATTGATAGCCGCCGCGGGCCCGTCGCGGGTCCGACCCGCTCTCTGTGTGAATACAACGAACCGCGCGGCTCACGCGGCGGACACGACCCGACCCGCGCACGCTTTCTGTGTGTGTTGCCCTTAATTTGATTGCTTAATAACGACATCTCTTGTCCGGGTGAGCGGTTAGTTCCAATGGGGTGCTGAAAGTTTCTCGATGAGGGCTACAGCATAGATTGTAACGAGGTGTCATACAGCTCGTTTCTTCCTAACTCTTTCTACTGTCTGGTTTAGCACACATTCGAAAAAATAACATTTAAATTCAAATTTCCTCTTCTAATTCCACACCTGTTCGATTTACGTCAAGTAGCCATTCTATTCAGAGCCTCCGAGCTGAACAGATACCTGTCTTTTATCCTAGATCCTATAAATCTCCTAAAACTCCATAACAAGCTTATAATTTACTACTCTTATACGAAGGAAGGTTTTATAATTGTACAGTGTATTTTGTGAAGTTTCTTAAGTTCATTATTGTAATACTGCTGGACTTCAGTGCCATTGAATTATATAAATAAAGAACTGGGCACGGTTTATTATTATCTTAAATAAATATTACTGTCTGCCCTGTTCCTGCCTTCTTCTTTACTCCAACAACTTCCCCGGACACCACCTCGTGACAAGATGTCGCTAGTGTCGCTGCTTAAGTGACTGCACACATGTTTGCTGACGACCTCTGTACTCTAAGACCCGGCACTGATCTTACCGAGACGTGTCGCTTGGTACAACAAGACGTAAATGCAGTAGTCAAATGGTCCCATGATAATGGTATTATATTAAACTCGGACAAAACAAAACTTCTGATTATTCAGTCACCATATACTTGTAATACGGAAACACCACCACCCATGTTCACTCATAGTTTTTCATGTATACATAATAGCCTAACTAATTGCCAATGTAAGCCCATTGAGAAAGTTAATTCGGTCACTTATCTTGGTATTAGAGTTGACATAAGTTTTTCTTGGAATGAACACATAAACCATCTCTGTAGTAAACTTAGAATTCTTCTTGGTAAATTTTATCATTTAAGTTTCAGAACACCACAAAACATTCTCAAACAACTTTACTTTTCCTTAGTAGACTCAATATTGAGCTATGCTCTCGATTCCTATGGCCTAACATTTAAATCCTACATCGATAAACTAGAGGCATTGCAATTACGATTTTTAAAATTACTTGTAAACAATAAAACTAAGCAGAGCTGCAATGGCGATTATTACAAATTATTTAAAATCCTTAAAATACTTCCTGTTCGACTAAAACATAAATACCTAGTAGCCATAAATAATCATAGCAATCTGGAGCATAGTTTAGTATTGATCAACCATAGTCATAATACTAGGTCGGTGTCCTCAGGTAAATATGAAGTGCCCCGAGTGACCAACTACTTCGGTGATAGAACATTAAACAAAAGACTACCGTATTTGTTTAACAGCTTACCTGATAACATCCGCCTAGAAACTGATAAAAATAAATTTAAAAAGATCCTTAAAAAGTATTTAGTAGAAACTCTTCCATAAGATATAGTCGTAACAATAATTATAATAGTTTATGTAAGAATAAATTATACATTACATTATTTTATAGAGACTGTATCCTGCAGACAAACTGTGTAAACAGTTTTGCAGGGCTATGTACAAAAACCTATGTAAAAATAATGTCAAATAAATACTTTTTCATTCATTCATTCATAAGTGACTAAATAAGAAACAAACAGGCTGAGATATGTGGTGCATAGGAGAAATTCGTGTCTGTATCACTGTCCAGTGGTGGTGTAGTGCTATAAGCACGTGGCACGGAATGCCGAGGACCTGGGTTCGATTCCCAGCGCTGGTCTTATTTTTCTGGTTTTTCTATGCATCTATATTTCAGTTTGTATTTTCGATATGAGTTTTACGGGATGACCAAAAAAGTAACAAAAAGTTTGGAATTGAAATAAAAAATACAAAAAGATTCCAAAAAACCAATCTTAAATCCGTATTATCAAATTTCATTTAGTTTGGTTTAGCATTTTAAGCGTGAAAAGGTAACCGACAGATAGACAGAGTCACTTTATAATATTTGTAAAGACAGTTAGGAGGTAAGGTAGTGAAGATTAAGAACTTAAGGATTACGGTCAGCATCAAAAGTAGCTGGTTACTTTTTTACTCTGTCACATTAACACATTTGTCAATCTTGTATAGCTCTATATACGTGGCTGTAAAACGACAATGTACATACAAAAGTAACCAGCTACTTTTGATGCTGACTGTACCTATTTCTATTGCCGCTACAACAACAAAACAATCCAAAAAAGTGTTATTATTATTTTCGTTGTATCTCCATTAAGTTTAAACGGAACGATAATAGACATCATTATAATTCACAAACCATCCAATAATAAAAGGCGGTCAAACGTGAGCCAGTCAAGATAAAAATTAAAAAAACTATCTGTTAGCAGCTGTACTTTAATGAACTTAAACACTTGTACCTACCTACCTGTACTTGCAGGTAACTACCTAGACCTAGTCAGTTTGATATTTAGATAAGAACACTATGCGCGAGCCTGACTCGCACTTGGCCGGTTTTATGTTTTAAAATTACCTACCCATAAACTAAGTAATCGTCACCCGCGGCAGCGCATTAGCAACTAGGTATTACCTATTCTGTGGTATTAGTCAAGTTAGCAAAGCAAATGGGCGGCTTACCCTCCTGTCCTGTGCCCTTAGTGTAAGTTTTCGGTTACAAAATACGTCTCGATCGCGTTCGCGTTAAAATCTCAATTTTTATGGAAACACCAACATCGCAAACGTTCTGCTAGAGGCGCTGTTCGTGTTTCCATAGAAATTGAGATTCTAACGCGAACGCGATCGAAACGTATTTTGTAACCGAAAATTTACACAAAGGGTACCGATCCTGAGACCGAATTGTCTAACGTGTATCTATTGGGGCGTGGGAGCTACTATGGTGGGCAGGCAACGTGTTAACAATCCCACCATATTTTTTTTAAACAATTATCTTAAGCGGCGATTAGATTGAGCCGGGAAAATTAATAACATTTCAGCCAGATAATAATAAAATCATTAAATCCACAGAAAACATGACAACTACACAAATAAAAAAAAATTACATATTTATAAGCAAGTGGCAATGAGTGCTGGTTTTCAGCGTGCGCTCGTCTCACGACCAGTCACAGCGTGAAAATTAATATTAGAGATGTATGTATGTATCTAAACTCTTTATTGTACAAAACAAGTAAACAAACACGGATGACAAACAATTAAATATATGTACAAAGGCAAAGCAAAGCAAAGGAAAAAGCAAGCAAACAAAAGCAAGGAAGCAAAGGTATGTAAGATGTATTAGAATAAGTATTTGAATATGAGAGTGCTTCATGACATCAAGACACATTTCTAATCATTTTATTATAAGTTCTGTGCTCTAAACTTTGTCTACGGATTCATCGCTTCGCGCGGCAGATTTTACCCGTTCGATCCGCTCTCAGGCATTAACCGGAGTATCTAAGGTGTTATCACGTTGATCGTGCGTCGCCGTTGATATTGATCAGCGATAAAACACCAGCCTGCATATGTATACTTAATGCCTACGAGCGAGGGGGTCAAGTTAAGAATCTGCCGAGCGCAGCGGCGAATTCGTAGACAAGGTTCGTTTAGGGACTCACACCTCAATTGTCGCAAACATGTTATTTCAGCTTTATCTTTTGTTTTACTGGAATAGAACTTTTATAAAACTGGCGTAAGTAGTGAACTACCAAATTTGCCAGTGAAAGTATGGACGCAATCGTTCGAGTGCCATTTTATTTACACAGTTCTCATGTTGTTAATGTTAGGTAGTGGCTATTTATATCAGTGGACATTTATATTAATTTCGCTAAATTTGAGCTTGTTATTAAGCTCGCGTATTCTATTTATCATTATCTTATGGGACATAACCATGGTACGCCGTTGAGGGTGGCTCGTTTGCTAGTTATTTCCAACAAGTGGGCGCAATGTGACTTTCATTATTTTGTTTTCATTTATTTCTGACTATTCTTACTTAAATATGAAAAACTGTTCATTGCTTAGAAGCTTACTATTTTTGAGTTTAGATAGGAAAATGTACTTTCGTGACATCTTGTCGCATCACATTTTATTGTAGGTAACATAGTGTTTTTGCTACAGAATTGCAGTGCAGTGCCGTCTTTATGACTATTATTTTATTTAAAATACAAACTGAGACATGGATGCACAGAAAAAGAGAATAGCGGTGGGAATCGAACCTAGGTCCTCAGCAATCCGTGCTGCGTGCTATAACCCCACACCACCGCTGGACAGGAATCTAAACACGAATTTTTCCTATGCATACATATCTCAGGTTGCTTATTTTTACTACGCTACTTATGTCGATATGGTTTCACGGGATACCCGTAAAAGTAACAAATTTGGAGTTGAAATAAAAATCCAAAAAACTCCAAAAAACCAATCAAATTATTTTATTAGCGGCCGTAATACGGTGGTGAATGACGTCACTAGAATGTCCAAATATAGCTTTACTGTTTTCGGTAGACCCCCTGCTGCTACATTTCAACTACATATATATTCCCAACTTACGCGTACGTACGTTCATGACAGCTAAGATAGGCGTTTTGAGGTTTCTGTTGGTTGTGGTTTTAGGTATTTTTGAACCCATTTTAGGCATTTTTTTTTGATTTGATGGCCTTTAGAATAATAGGAAGTCTAAAAGTTTTCGAAATAAATAAATAAATAAATGTTTAAGTTGGAATATCGTTCCGTGATCAAGTTTCTGACAAGTTTAGGGCGGGAGTCCTTTGACGACGAACCTCGCTCCGGCCGGCCTGTGGAAGCACTCAGCGTGGACTGCGTCAAATTCGTGGAAGAGGAAGTTCTGAGTAATCGAAGACTGAAGATTGAAGAAATAGCGACAAGGACATGGCTTTCGAAAACTTCAGTTCTCAAGGTGATTTTCCACCGGTGAGGCGAGACGAGACGAGCCGAGATGAGAATTGAAATTTGTATGGCGGCGCCCGCGGCGGCCCGCAGGCGGCTCGTGGCGGGCGCGCGAGAATGCATACAAATTTCAATTTTCGTCTCGCCTCGTCTCGTCTCACCTCGCCGGTGGAAAATCACCATTAGGATTCTTCATGAACATCTTCACATGAATAAAGTTAGCGCGAGGTGGATGCCCAAACTACTTTCGAGCTTGCAGCGAAGTGAGCGAAAAGCGTGCTTTCAAGAAGTTTTAGACGCAATAGATGACACGGAGAGTTACATGGAGTCAATTGTTACGGGAGGCGAAACCATGGTTGTGTACTATGATTCTCTCTCCAAAAGGGAATCGATGGAGTGGAGTGGTCCTGGTGAAAAGCCGCCTAGGAAGGCCAAGGTAACACAATCCACCAAAAAGATAATGGCTACGATATTCTGGGATTGTCACGGAATACTACTGATTGACATAAAAGAAAGGAATACCACGGTAAATGGTAGCTACTACGCCACCCTTATTGGGCAGTCACGAGAAATGATCAAGCAGAAGCGTCGTGGAAAACTTAGCAGAGGTGTTCGGCTGCTTCACGTCAATGCAAACCCCCATTCACACTGCTTCAAATTGTAAGGCTGCTGTAGCAAAATGTGGCTACGAGGAAATTTGCCACCTACCTTATAGTCCCGATCTGACTCTGTGCGACTATTATTTGATCTCGAAACTTAAGTCAGACTTAAGGGGCAGAAGATTTTCTTCAGATGATGAAGTGAGTGCAGTTTACGCCCATTTTGAGGACAAAACTTCTGAGTATTTTTATAAGGGGATAGAAATTCTTATTAAGAAATCTGAAAACTGCATTGAAATAGAAAAATAAAAAATACATTTTTAAAAAGTTCCAATTCTATAGGAGGTCCTATGAGTTACCGTAATTTGTCCTACTCCTTGTAAAATAATTTGTCGAGGTGGCTGATGTACCATTATTAGAAGATAAAATTTGTATTCTTAATGGTGATTGTATCTGTAGCTATAAAAAAGATAGTAAATGCGATATTAATGGCTCACTGTCGCAATAAAAAATATATTTTTTAACATTGCATTGCTACAATTTCCGTCTAATATGTCAGTTTTTTATGTACCGACATGGTGTTAAGTTAAACATAATTATTTTCGACGTGTATCTCTACGGTTACATATCTACGGGTGCCTACGGTATCGCAGTTTGTGTTTAACGGGAGTCATTAGGGTGGCTGTTGGACGATATAACTATATGTTATGGACCAAATGATTAATAAGGCCATGTTTATAATGCCCGAGCATACATAATGAATGTAATAAAAACGTACAACACAAAGGCGCATACAGCGAATCCCTGCCTGTATACGTCCCACTGCCGGGCACAGGCCTCCTCTCAGAATGCCAGGGCTTGGGCCGTAGTTCTCATGCGGGCCCAGTGCGGATTGAGAACTTCACAATCTGTGCAGGTTTCCTCACAATGTTTTCCTTCACCGTAAAACTCGTGGTAAAATTCAAAAGTAAATCTGCTCTGCTTGAGAGGCCATAGGTCAAACCACCACGGCTGTCCACTAGCCACCAATAGATAGGCCATTACACCAAAATAGGTTAAAAAATAAATTGCGATATCGTTATGTAAAAAATTATAAAATGTATTGTTAACTAGCTGTTGCCCGCGACTCCGTCCCCGTAGAATTAGTTTATCGCTATCTCGTGGGAACTATGCTATTATCCGGGATAACAAATTATTACCTGTCTTTCCCGGGGACTCAAACTATCTGTATGCCGAATTTCATTTAAATCAGTTCAGTGGTTTAGACGTGGACAGGTAACAAACAAACAGACTTACAAACTTTAGTTGGATTTTTATCAATGAAATATTTACATAAATTTTTCTACTTAATAATTTGCTTAGATCTGAACCTAGCCGATATACGGAAAAAAATACGTCCTTAGGCGTTATACGCAAAAAAATACCTTGGGTTTTATTTAGGGGTTGCAACCAAGTTGGCTTGAGTGTTACGACACAGCTTACGAGCAAGGGTGATTATAAAATAATAACAAAAATATGACACCTTCCTTAATCATGCCCAGGAACAATATTCACAAAATAAAACTGAATCATACCCACCAAAATAATATTAAAATACAATAATGCGTTTGTTTAAATAAAATAAACAAGGTGTTAATTAAATAACTGAAAACCAGAAAGTAGTTTGCTCAGAATCGAGAGTAGAATCGATTACATTATTTTTATGATTTAAATTCGAGTTTTGTTCCGCGAACCTTGATTTTAGAGAAGCTCGATATTTCGGCACAGTTGCATGCGCTATGATCACGAGATTCACGAGACTACGACGGTCGTCTCATTGCAGAAATTTCACTGCAGAAAAGAATCAACAAAACTGACTTTAAAAAGAATTATTTTAACAAAGCAACAATAGTTTACTAATTTTGATTGTACCTACTCGTGTCTACGTCAGTCAATATATTCGTATTTAAACATTAACACCTTGACATTAAAACCTTGTATAGTACTGTTTATTCCAGTTGAAAATTAAATTGGGATACAAAATCCAACACAGTTGTTTACAGTTTGCCTAACATCATTTAGGTGAAATTAAAACGTGACGGAACAAACCAGGGTACATTTGGGATGCGTATTTAGAACGTACCTACCCAGATGGGAAGCATTGCACGTATAGGAATAGAATAAAATATCCTCCATAGAAATCGTGCTACCGACCAAGTAACCCGCTTAGAAAGAAACGAGGATTAACGCGTGAGCGTGAGACGGCCAGCGGCCGGAAAAGCACCAGGACCAAATTAAGTTAAGTTGTTGATCAACACTATTGTTCAATTAATTGTGGGTCAAGTAAGTAAGTGGGTTAAGGTATTAATCATCCAGAAACTAAAGTAGAATGCACGAAATTTTACCACAAACTGGGCTGCTTGGGTCCGTCAGATCGAGCGTTATCTGCTCTAATAATTCCGAAGCGTTATGTTATATACCTAAAATGAGAATATTATGTACTTAATTGATATTTTTCCCCCAGATTTAACTGGTAACAGATTAAGTCTAGTATATCGTGCTTTTGCTAATAGAAAAACTCATTTGTTTGTATGGAACTCGTCAAAGCTAAGTAATGCTCGCTCGTCTATAAACGTTCATGATTAATATACCTACATAAGCGACTAAGAAGAAGCTTTAAGTTAATGATTCTTTCGAACTGATCTGTTGCTGGAGCCGGAGCTAGGCAACGGAACTCTGTTATAAAACAACGTAACTAAGCTGTGTTTGGGCTTAATGGAATCGTTGTGAAATGTAATTTGGCTACGAGTCACTAAAAAGTGAGAAATAAAGTATTTTTTTTAACAGGTACCTACTAGCTCGAAGTCGGTGACCCAGCACGACCCAGCAGGAGGGATTGAAACCCATAGTATGTAGGTGAGGTAGACGACTATTGTTCCACTCCTGCTGGCTCGTGCTGCGTCACTGACTTCGAACTAGGAGGTACCCAGAAAAATGTTTTCAAGGGTTTTGTAGTCGGTTCCATTTTTTGATATTTTTTAATTTTTTTCCTATTGCTCCACTCCTGCTGGCTCCTGCTGAGTCACCGATTTCGAGCTAGTAGGTACCTAGAAAAATATTTTCAAGGCTTTTTTAGTCGGTTCCATTTTTTTTTTTGGAGTCGTTTTTACTTTTTTATGGTGTACAAATCCACTTAATGCATCTCCTAAGTATGGTAATAGTGTATGTACATTTCAAAAATTGTCGCGGGCACAGCTAGTACCTATATCATTTATTCATATTTAACAATATTTTCTAAGCACTTAATTTTTATATAACCGCGCGTCGAAGCAGTTTGTTTACTTGCCTAAATTTAAACACATTGTATTCAAATTTAAGCGTCAGTTGTATTGTGTTGTGTAGCAAATATTTTGCTGTATTTTTAAAGGTAATTAAAAGAGTTAAATTTTGTTTCGCGACCTTTGAGGCAATAGGTACCTACTCCAACGTGCGTCTGTCAAGTCAACGCGTTTACAAGTCGACCGAGTTTGGATTCAATAGCTGATCGATTCAGGTGTTACTTTGCAGAGGTCCATATCAATGAACTACCTATAGTCCATTCAGGACAACATTGGACTCTAGAAGGTTACAGTAGGAGAGGTTCTAAACATTTTTTGTGAAGTCGTAATAATGATGATGATGATAAATAAAATAGCTAATAAGATGAAGTCATAATTTTCTTTTCTTTGTAAGTAGATTAATACGTAATGATTTATATTTATACACAATTTAATAACTGTAATTAGTGGACTCATCCGCTCTCATTCCCTGTTTAAAAATGTTCTACTCGTAGTTTCTGCTATGAAGTTCAAGCTTTTTTCCATTCCAAATTTCGTATATGATTAAAGGTCATCACATTTTGATCCAAATTGGCGATTAAAAACTAACAATGTAGGCACAGAATATTTCTTGAGTAAACAATATTATGAACGTTCAGTTTCTTGCAGAACGCACGCGTAAACTATTCAATCTGGTTGAAATTACAGGATTTTACAAATTTCCCTGGGAAATCCCAAAATTTATATAGTGGTCTTCATTGAGGTTGTGTTAAGAATGACAACTGTCCAAAATGTCAAGACTTTAAACCCAGCGGTTGAAATTTCAAGGTTTTATCCCTATCCCGTAGGAATATCGGGATAAAAAGTAGTCTATGTGTTATTCCAGAAGTCCAGCTACTTATATACCAAATTGAATGACTAAGCCCAACGGTTGCTATTTCGAAATTTTATCCCTACCCCGTGAGAATATCGGGATAAAAAGTAGCCTATACGTTAATACAGGGTAGGTATATATTACCTGTATGCCAAATTTCATGCAAATCCAATCGGTAGTTTTTGCGTGAAAAGGTAACAAACATCCAAACAAACATCAATCCATACAATTCGCGTTTATTATACAGTAAGTATGTAACAGAACGAAAGGCAAAGCTGATACCTGGTTGATGTTAATAATAAACTTTTTTAACTTTTAGTTGCTTTTTTTAAATTGCTCAATCTCAACATGACTTTAGGTCCTCTTATTTGCAGTCGGTTAAAGATTCTTGTAACATCCTGTAGAGATAGTAGGACGTTGCTTATTAACGTAAACAAACTAATCAAAACCAATCCATGTATCAAATTACCTACTGCAATTTCAACTATGACCGCACTACCACACTACTGCCTAAAGTACGAAACACTAACCACTTTCTGTAATAATCGTTATCTGTAAAACTTAGTAAAAGCCCATAAGAGTGGCTCTTTTTTCACGATATTTTATCATTATTATTTACTTCCTTGGCATCCCTGAACACGGATGCCATAACTTTTCCCACTGAGCTTGCGACTTAATTTCTGCGACGTTGGAAAGATGATCGCTTCTCTAGGTCATGGACTGCTGTTTGGTCTCAGGATCGAAATGATGAATCCAAAACTTGTCCATGGTCACAAATCGACGCAAAAACTTTTCGAGATATTTTTTTATCGGAAGCTCATTAAAGGTAGAATCGCGGTCCACATCCCGTATCAAGAATTAGGTTCTAATGTTAAGTCAAAAAACTTTCCCCAAAATATCAAATCCCAAACAATTTTAGTGCTCAAATTTTCATGCATGCTCAAAAACAGTTCTCAAAAAAAATATCGCAATTTTGCAGTTTACAGAAGTATTGTTTGGCAAGTTATCTATACCTATATATAAAACAAAGTCGTGTTAGTTACACCATTTATAACTCAACAACGGCTGGACCAATTTTTATGATTTTTTGTGTTATGTATACCAAATTTGAAGTCAATCCAACAACTGGAAGTTGGTCAAATTTAACTTGTAAGATTTGATTACAAACAGACAGACAGACAATGGGACAGGTGAAGCTAAATAAAAGCTTGTAAAAAGACAAGTGCTTGCAGAGAAGAAAAAAATAACTTGCCGAGTAGCTGTAAATATCTATTACTCAGTAGTCAAATAACGAGATGACACATAGACATATTTAGACTATATTTGATATGACCTTCAAGTCTTCAAGAAAAGAGCGTACTTACTCCCACTAAAGGCCGGCAACGCACTTGTGACTCTTCTGGTGTTGCAGGTGTCCATGGGCGACGGTAATCGCTTACTATCAGGCGATCCGTTTGCTCGTTTTCCCCCTATTCCATAAAAAAAAACATGGAAACCAGCCAGGTGTGATGTTATTTGAATAACGAAAATCAATCCGAGTACCTAGTATTTAGTTCCTCATTGGACTTCGTGTTGTGTTGTTACTGTGATTAATTACACAGTCGAGGTTATTTTAAAGATACATGAACCAGAGTATAATGGAAATAAGAAAAGAACCTAATACTGCCTGCTTCTATGCAAACTGATTCATGTTAAAGAACTGAACAGGAAGATGGTTAAGATGTCTGATACCTTAGTCATTAGCAATGTGCCTTATTCTATCTTCCTTGAGTTCTATCTTGTTTGCCTTTGAAAAACAGGTTACAACGATAATTGCTGCAATAATTATTTATGCTGTAGGACATACGAGTAAAACGGTTCGCTATAAATAAGTAAGGATTGCGGTCAGCATCATCCCAACCTTATAATACGTCCCACTGATGGGCACAGGACTCCCTCATAATGAGAGGGCTTAGGCCTCTCTTTGGGGTAATGAAATACCTAGTTTAAACTTTACTTTTTCTTAAATTTTGTATTTTAATTATAAGTACCTAGCCGTAGAAAAAGAATTGTATACAACGTGGCGTCTCCTTCTTACAATGTTCGCAACGTTCACATCGTAACTCACGCCACTCACCTGTTTTACCTCTGTTATACCACTGTTGCATAAAATACTATATCCATCATTACACACCCCTTTAAATGCGTTTGCGAATTGTTACACTAACTAGTAAAAGTATGCGGTTAAGGGGTTTCCAACAAGTTGTGCGCATCGGATTACAAGGGGGGCACAGTAAATGCTCCGACACTCCATACAGTAGAGCACTTCTTACCGCCTAAGTTGACACTTCGGCACTTGGCAGACGAATATCTATCCCAGTGAATATTTAGAGGGAGAATTGAGTGTAAGTTAATGATTTTTGGCGTACCTTTGCAGGTCCGCCCAGATTGCTACTACCATCTTGCTCGCTAATCCTGCCGTGAAGCAGCAGTGCTTGCACTGTTGTGTTTCGCCGTGGAAAGTAAGACAGCCGGTGAAATTACTGGCACTTGAGGTATCCCATCTTAGGCCTCTAGGTTGGCAACGCATCTGCAATACCCCTGGTGGTTCTCTATCAGCCACTTGCTCGTTTCAAATAAAAAAAACCTTGTGACTAACTGGATGAAGTTCAAAAATTTGGACAAAGTTAAGCGGTAGGTAGTTAGTTAAACATCCCATAAAATTAGGTATAGACTGGAAAACGTTCCGTTGTGACACGAAAATTAACCGTACGAGCGGTTTCACATGGCGACTTTTGGCAGCGTACGGTCGAACAAATAGAATCATGACCTAGGGTGGAACCTTTTAATAATCAATTTCACTATCATTTCCTTGACAAAAGTATCAGATGTCAACATGACATTAGTACCACAAAGGTTCCACCCTGAGTCATGATTCAATTTGTTCGACTGTATAACGTGTGTTTGTATTTACGTTTGTTTGTGCGCCGCGTGTAATTTCATGATATTCTGTTTGAGAGGTCATACATAGGACAAACTTCATTATTACTAGTTTCCTATGGTTTAAATAAAATAACAAAAAAGCATTAAATTTGGCACAGACCCGCGTCTTAAGCAGACCAGAGACCGTATTGCCAAACGTTTCTGACGCTCGCGATCGCAATCAAATGACAGATTTCGCATACAAAACTGTCATTTGATTGCGATCGCGAGCATCAGAAACGATAGGCAATACGGCCTCAGGGGTTAACAGTATTCTCTGTGTGACATTGTCATTCAATTGAATTTGCTTGCAGTGTGTACAAAACATTTTGTGTAAAAAAATTATATAATTTTTATTTTATGTGATCAACATAACTTTACTCTTATTTAATATTAGTTTGTTTCTTAAAACGCTTATATTAGCTTCACTTGTAACAATACACGTACCTATATCATTAATGTAAACACTTTTCACTATTACGTTAAAACACTATAATTACCTAGTTACATTATTCGTCTCGACCGGAACAGCTGGCTTCGTATTACGAGTATTAAACGGATTCGCAAGCTCGTCCGTTTAAAATAATTGCTCAAGCAGCAATAGCGTACTTCCAGGCCTAGACAATAAAGTAGGTAGGTACTATTTCTTTCTTACTTTCTTATTTCTTTCCGTCGAGCAAGAAAAGAAGAAGACGTTACGCCGTAACCCGTACGTACGTAACGTAATCCTCGATCTGAGACGTGGGCGCTAACGATGGGCCTCATGCGGAAGCTCCTCAGACAGAGGGCCATGGAGAGGGCTATGCTCGGGGTTTCTCTTCGGGACAGAATCAGAAATTATGATATCCGCATAGAACTAAAGCTACCGACATAGCTCGAAGAATTGCGAAACTGAAGTGGCCGTAGGCGGGGCACATGCTCGCGGGACTGATGGCCGATGGGGTCAGAAGGTTCTCGAATGGCGTCCGCGGACCGGGAGACGAGTTGTCGGTAGGCCTCCAACAAGATGGAGCGACGACCTGGTTAAGATAGCGGGATCGCGGTGGATGCGGAGAGCACAAGACCGGTCTGAGTGGAGAGCCATGGGGGAGGCCTAAGTCCAGCAGTGGACGTTTTTTGGCTGACATGATGAAACGTTGTTTCAAGCCAGCAGACAACAACAACAACAGGCCGACAAGACTAGCGTCCCGCCATGCTTGATTTCTTGTTTTTTTATTTTATTTCATGTCATGTTCGAAAAAAGTACTATACAACCTCGGCCGGAACGTGGGGTTGCCGGCATCACATTCCTATCGTAGTCTATTTGTGCTTAGCCGGGAACCCCCTACTTCCCGGCCTCTACAGTAATGTACTATTATTGCATCGGATAAATTTTGAATTCAGACAGCTTATTTTATTATTGATAATCGCACCTAAGTACCTACTTATTTTTTTCTCATTACTGATTAGAGCAGGTATTATAAAATGTTGTTGAACCTACCTAGGTACTTGTTTTGTATCGATAATTGCTTTGCAGTGCTTAATTTAATATAATTTATACATTGCTGCGTATTACATTTTATACTTATAAAGGTGTCTACAATTTAATGCATACAAATCAGTTACGGCAAGGAGACGAAATAGATAGGTAAAATAATGCAGTTGCTTCATTAAGATTTTTGAAAATAATAAACTTAACTAAGCAGGTTTTTAAATGAACAATCTTAACTTAGATTTCGGCTTGTCCGCATTCAGCGAAGATTGAAAAATCTCGAACAACATTCAACTTCATTATTAAAAACAACACTAGATCCTTGTACATTTCCTTACGTTCGCGTTAGTCACAAACTTGGTAAGTTGAGTTTAGCAAGCGAGCGGCGCAACGCGCGCGTCGTACGGTGGCGTGGCGCGAACTGAGCCAGGCAGCCGGTTAAAAGTGTTGCCTTACATTTTTCGTGTAAAAGACTATGCTTATGACTTGGAAAATTCACTTCTGCTACTAAGAAAAAAAAGTAATTGAATATGGCTAATTCTTTAAAGACATCATCTACAGAAATATGGCTAGATTGTATGAAGTAGAGCTTAAATGTCACAGATTCGATGCAAGAAAAAAATATAAAAAAAACATTTTATCGACCACAAAAAACATGAAAATATTTTTCTACCTCTTTGAAGTTGGTGCCGCAGCACAAGCCAGCACGAGTGAACCTATAGTCGTCTACCTCACCTACACTATACATATAATTGGGCTTCCATCACTCCTGCTAACTCGTGCTGAAGCATCAACTTTAAACTGGTAGTAATTGATTTTTATGGTTTTTATAGTCGGTTAAATCTTTTTACTTACCTACCTATATATTTTTTCTCGCTTTTCAGTGTAACTAATCTAAGATACAATAGCTTAATGTCAACTGCTCAGGACCTTTTTCAAAAGATTGCATTTTCCGATATAGAGACGTTAATTACTGAGGCCTCCTGCCTGGTGCTTCACCACTCAAGTCACTTCGCCATATCGATGGCAAAAAGTGGAAACGTAGTAACCGCCAAAATGCAAACTTTACACCAGAGCCAACAAACTTTTCGATTTTTAGAAAAAAAAAACATAAATTCTTCATTTACTACCGGAAACACTTAAAATTTGGAATAAATACATAGCTTATAGATTACCTTTCAATTCCCAATCTAAAAACCTAATGGAAATCACTAGTTTCCCCGAGAAGATAGGATATGTGATTCAGGGATAGTCCAGCTTTCCATAGGTGAAATATTTTTTTAAATCAGCCCCGAAGTTAAATTCACTTACGGCCATCCAGCGGAAATTTTGCATTTTCCCTGAAATAAAGAAGCCTCCGTCAATCGGGGAATGTGTAGCTAGTTGTTGGTGAAAGAATTTTTAAAAGCAGTGCCAAAGTTGAATTTACTGTTTTCTATCCCGCGGGATTTTTTTATTATCCCGGAAAAAAGTATCCTATGTCAATCAGGAATACTGTAGCTTACTTTTGGTGAAAGAACTTTTAAAATCAGACCCGAAGTTGAATTCACTTATTTCTACCCGGCGGGAATTTTGCATTTTCCCAAAGAAGAGTAGTCTATACTAATGAGGAATAGAGTAGCTTTCTATTGATGTTTTTTTTTTAAATCAGTCCCGAAGTTGAATTCAGATTTTTCTATCCCATGGGAATTTTGTAATTTCCCGAAGAAAAAGTATAGCCTTTGTCATTTGGGAATAGTCATATCACATAAATGTAAGAATTTTTTAAATCAGCTCCGAAATTTAATAAATTTATTTCTATCCCGAGGGAATTTTGCATTATCCCGGATAAAAAGTAATCTATGTCAATCCAGGATACGAGTAGTGTAGCTTAGTATTAAAGGTGAAAGAATCAGTGAGCAAAATCGCATTTTGCTAGCGTTTCATTTGGTTTTTTTATTCGACTGGATGGCAAACGAGCAAGTGATCTCTTACCATTAGGAGACCCCTGATGGTAAGAGATCACCACCGCCCATAAACATCTGTCAAGTGCGTCAAGTGCCAGTAATTAATCAAGTAATTTTGACTGTATTTTATTTTGATTTTAATTAGTAATTTTGATGATAATTTTATTTCTTTGTGTTACTAACCCTTTTAACTACATTTACGGGTTATCCACCAAGTAAATGTAGCAAGACTTGTAGAATAAATATTTTTTAAGAATATTGCAGAGGGCTACTTTCAGGGTCTAGTTGCATGAACTTTCTCACTATTCTGCATGTATTGCGGCTTTTTGTAAAATTGTGTAATTTTATGCCTAATAATTTTAAGCTATGGTATAGGTGGTTTGGGATGATGCCTGTTGTAGAAAGGACTATTGGAACTACGTACACTTTCTCCTGTCTTCATAGGGTGGAACCTTTTAATAATCAATTTCACTATCATTTCCTTGACAAAAGTATCAGATGTCAACATGACATTAGTACCACAAAGGTTCCACCCTGAGTCATGATTCAATTTGTTCGACTGTATAACGTGTGTTTGTATTTACGTTTGTTTGTGCGCCGCGTGTAATTTCATGATATTCTGTTTGAGAGGTCATACATAGGACAAACTTCATTATTACTAGTTTCCTATGGTTTAAATAAAATAACAAAAAAGCCTTAAATTTGGCACAGACCCGCGTCTTAAGCAGACCAGAGACCGTATTGCCTAACGTTTCTGACGCTCGCGATCGCAATCAAATGACAGATTTCGCATACAAAACTGTCATTTGATTGCGATCGCGAGCATCAGAAACGATAGGCAATACGGCCTCAGGGGTTAACAGTATTCTCTGTGTGACATTGTCATTCAATTGAATTTGCTTGCAGTGTGTACAAAACATTTTGTGTAAAAAAATTATATAATTTTTATTTTATGTGATCAACATAACTTTACTCTTATTTAATATTAGTTTGTTTCTTAAAACGCTTATATTAGCTTCACTTGTAACAATACACGTACCTATATCATTAATGTAAACACTTTTCACTATTACGTTAAAACACTATAATTACCTAGTTACATTATTCGTCTCGACCGGAACAGCTGGCTTCGTATTACGAGTATTAAACGGATTCGCAAGCTCGTCCGTTTAAAATAATTGCTCAAGCAGCAATAGCGTACTTCCAGGCCTAGACAATAAAGTAGGTAGGTACTATTTCTTTCTTACTTTCTTATTTCTTTCCGTCGAGCAAGAAAAGAAGAAGACGTTACGCCGTAACCCGTACGTACGTAACGTAATCCTCGATCTGAGACGTGGGCGCTAACGATGGGCCTCATGCGGAAGCTCCTCAGACAGAGGGCCATGGAGAGGGCTATGCTCGGGGTTTCTCTTCGGGACAGAATCAGAAATTATGATATCCGCATAGAACTAAAGCTACCGACATAGCTCGAAGAATTGCGAAACTGAAGTGGCCGTAGGCGGGGCACATGCTCGCGGGACTGATGGCCGATGGGTCAGAAGGTTCTCGAATGGCGTCCGCGGACCGGGAGACGAGTTGTCGGTAGGCCTCCAACAAGATGGAGCGACGACCTGGTTAAGATAGCGGGATCGCGGTGGATGCGGAGAGCACAAGACCGGTCTGAGTGGAGAGCCATGGGGGAGGCCTAAGTCCAGCAGTGGACGTTTTTTGGCTGACATGATGAAACGTTGTTTCAAGCCAGCAGACAACAACAACAACAGGCCGACAAGACTAGCGTCCCGCCATGCTTGATTTCTTGTTTTTTTATTTTATTTCATGTCATGTTCGAAAAAAGTACTATACAACCTCGGCCGGAACGTGGGGTTGCCGGCATCACATTCCTATCGTAGTCTATTTGTGCTTAGCCGGGAACTCCCTACTTCCCGCCTCTACAGTAATGTACTATTATTGCATAGGATAAATTTTGAATTCAGACAGCTTATTTTATTATTGATAATCGCACCTAAGTACCTACTTATTTTTTTCTCATTACTGATTAGAGCAGGTATTATAAAATGTTGTTGAACCTACCTAGGTACTTGTTTTGTATCGATAATTGCTTTGCAGTGCTTAATTTAATATAATTTATACATTGCTGCGTATTACATTTTATACTTATAAAGGTGTCTACAATTTAATGCATACAAATCAGTTACGGCAAGGAGACGAAATAGATAGGTAAAATAATGCAGTTGCTTCATTAAGATTTTTGAAAATAATAAACTTAACTAAGCAGGTTTTTAAATGAACAATCTTAACTTAGATTTCGGCTTGTCCGCATTCAGCGAAGATTGAAAAATCTCGAACAACATTCAACTTCATTATTAAAAACAACACTAGATCCTTGTACATTTCCTTACGTTCGCGTTAGTCACAAACTTGGTAAGTTGAGTTTAGCAAGCGAGCGGCGCAACGCGCGCGTCGTACGGTGGCGTGGCGCGAACTGAGCCAGGCAGCCGGTTAAAAGTGTTGCCTTACATTTTTCGTGTAAAAGACTATGCTTATGACTTGGAAAATTCACTTCTGCTACTAAGAAAAAAAAGTAATTGAATATGGCTAATTCTTTAAAGACATCATCTACAGAAATATGGCTAGATTGTATGAAGTAGAGCTTAAATGTCACAGATTCGATGCAAGAAAAAAATATAAAAAAAACATTTTATCGACCACAAAAAACATGAAAATATTTTTCTACCTCTTTGAAGTTGGTGCCGCAGCACAAGCCAGCACGAGTGAACCTATAGTCGTCTACCTCACCTACACTATACATATAATTGGGCTTCCATCACTCCTGCTAACTCGTGCTGAAGCATCAACTTTAAACTGGTAGTAATTGATTTTTATGGTTTTTATAGTCGGTTAAATCTTTTTACTTACCTACCTATATATTTTTTCTCGCTTTTCAGTGTAACTAATCTAAGATACAATAGCTTAATGTCAACTGCTCAGGACCTTTTTCAAAAGATTGCATTTTCCGATATAGAGACGTTAATTACTGAGGCCTCCTGCCTGGTGCTTCACCACTCAAGTCACTTCGCCATATCGATGGCAAAAAGTGGAAACGTAGTAACCGCCAAAATGCAAACTTTACACCAGAGCCAACAAACTTTTCGATTTTTAGAAAAAAAAAACATAACTTCTTCATTTACTACCGGAAACACTTAAAATTTGGAATAAATACATAGCTTATAGATTACCTTTCAATTCCCAATCTAAAAACCTAATGGAAATCACTAGTTTCCCCGAGAAGATAGGATATGTGATTCAGGGATAGTCCAGCTTTCCATAGGTGAAATATTTTTTTAAATCAGCCCCGAAGTTAAATTCACTTACGGCCATCCAGCGGAAATTTTGCATTTTCCCTGAAATAAAGAAGCCTCCGTCAATCGGGGAATGTGTAGCTAGTTGTCGGTGAAAGAATTTTTAAAAGCAGTGCCAAAGTTGTATTTACTGTTTTCTATCCCGCGGGATTTTTTATTATCCCGGAAAAAAGTATCCTATGTCAATCAGGAATACTGTAGCTTACTTTTGGTGAAAGAACTTTTAAAATCAGACCCGAAGTTGAATTCACTTATTTCTACCCGGCGGGAATTTTGCATTTTCCCAAAGAAGAGTAGTCTATACTAATGAGGAATAGAGTAGCTTTCTATTGATGTTTTTTTTTTAAATCAGTCCCGAAGTTGAATTCAGATTTTTCTATCCCATGGGAATTTTGTAATTTCCCGAAGAAAAAGTATAGCCTTTGTCATTTGGGAATAGTCATATCACATAAATGTAAGAATTTTTAAATCAACTCCGAAATTTAATAAATTTATTTCTATCCCGAGGGAATTTTGCATTATCCCGGATAAAAAGTAATCTATGTCAATCCAGGATACGAGTAGTGTAGCTTAGTATTAAAGGTGAAAGAATCAGTGAGCAAAATCGCATTTTGCTAGCGTTTCATTTGGTTTTTTTATTCGACTGGATGGCAAACGAGCAAGTGATCTCTTACCATTAGGAGACCCCTGATGGTAAGAGATCACCACCGCCCATAAACATCTGTCAAGTGCGTCAAGTGCCAGTAATTAATCAAGTAATTTTGACTGTATTTTATTTTGATTTTAATTAGTAATTTTGATGATAATTTTATTTCTTTGTGTTACTAACCCTTTTAACTACATTTACGGGTTATCCACCAAGTAAATGTAGCAAGACTTGTAGAATAAATATTTTTTAAGAATATTGCAGAGGGCTACTTTCAGGGTCTAGTTGCATGAACTTTCTCACTATTCTGCATGTATTGCGGCTTTTTGTAAAATTGTGTAATTTTATGCCTAATAATTTTAAGCTATGGTATAGGTGGTTTGGGATGATGCCTGTTGTAGAAAGGACTATTGGAACTACGTACACTTTCTCCTGTCTTCATAGTCTAGCAACTTCGTCTTTTAGGTTTGCATATTTTGTTATTTTTTCCGTGATGGTTTTCTGCAAATTGTGTGTGTTAGGGATTGAGATGTCTATAAGGTATGTAGTTTTGTTTATTTTATCTATTAATGTGATGTCAGGTCTATTATAGTGGATAGTACGATCTGTGAGTATGGCGCGGTCGTAGTATAATTTGTATGTTGTGTTGTGTTCTCAAGTACCTGTGGTGTGTATTTGTAGTACGGGTTGTGTGTGTTTTGTATAAGTTTATGTTTGTGTGCCAGGTTTTGATGGATGATGTTTGCGATTTGATTGTTTCTGTGTGTGTAGTCTGTTTGTGTTAGCGTTGTGCATGCTCCGGTTATGTGTAGTATGGTTTCCGATTGGTTGTGACACCTGCGGCATTTGTCGTTTGTGAGTGTTGGATCTTTTATTATATATTTTCGGTAGTTTTTAGTATTTACGCAATAATTTTTGCAATAATGAAACCTTTAGTTTCTGGGAACAAACTGCCTATTTTTAGCCATGTGTTTGATGCAGGTGTGTCTATATGTGTTTGTTCTAAGTCACGAGGATGTCGTCCATGAAGTACATTTTTTTTCCAGTTATTTATCAGTTGTGCTTGCATTGCCGTGGATATTTACGTGGTTCGTGTAGTTTTAGCGGAGTGTAGTTGTGGTCCTTCAGGACGATTGTGTTGTGTCCTCCTTGCATCCCATGTGGCCTGCATCCTTTTTGTTCCTCTGATATGATTTTGTTGTGTTCTATGTGACTATTGATTTTTCTAGTTATTGCTGATGTTAATACTTTATATTTGGTGGGTAAGCATGTGATTGGTCTGTATTGTGATGGATGTGAGGAATGAGTTGTTTTGGGTAGCATATATGTATATGTTATACCAGTGGCTATAAAATTATTGGTATATTTTGTTTGCCTAATATTATTTCTGTAAAGTTTTTTGCTATGTGTTTGTGTAGTGATGTTAATTTTTTATACCAGTAGTTATTTATTTTGTCTATCCCAGGTAATTTCCAATTATGTAGTTTCGCTGTTACTTATTTGTTATGTCGGTTTCTGTGATCTCCTCAAATGTCATCTCTTCTATTGTATCCCATTTCTTTCTTTCTGTTTCTATCCAGTCTGCTTGGTCATTATGTTGTTTATGTTCTTCCCATATGCTATCCCAAAACGTCTCTAGTTGTGTCTGTGTTGGTATGGATGTGTCTGTGTGAGTCTCTCTGTGTGTTGCGTGGGATTGTGTAGGTTCCTGTAAAATCCTTATTCATTTGTTGCAAATAAAATATTGTCATTCTTTCGTTTTTGTGCTTTCATATACCTTCTAAGTCTATGTACCTTTAGTGCCAGTTTCTATTTTAATGTATCATGGTATTCTTCTGGTGTGACTATGACTTGTTTATTTAAATCACAGTAAATGACAAAAACTCACTGAATTATGTTGATACAACTAACTATGTATGTATGTTAACTAAAGTGACATAAAAATGTTACGTACGAATTTTGACCATCCACTGATTAAAACACAATAAACGTCTAATTTTAAACCTAATTTGCCAGTGAAGAGATATCAACTTTTACGCCAAAAATGCAGTCACATGTAAATGGTTCCAACGGAAGATCAGTTTCGGCTGCAAGATTGATAACATACTGAGTTGGGACAATTTCGTGACAATATCTGTCTCATTAACATTTTATTTTTATAACATATGTAGTTTACGACGAGCTAAAATTCAGTTCAATATAAAAATTCATCGTAAGAAATTATTTCAAAAACAAATTAAATTCTTAAACCGTGACACTTTAATATCAAATAGCGATCATTTTAACCTAGCCTTGAAAAAACAGTTTTAGCCTTCTTTATAGAGATGCAGACGACGTGCAGACCCAATACGGTAGTATTATTCAAGCATCAAGACTGCAAGCATACTATCAAGCAAAGTAGGAAAAACAACAATAAACTAAGTAGCGAAACCATCGAATTAATAAAGATAGAGAACGTAGCAAGAATGATTTAGAACACACAGGATTTTGGATAAACAAGTAAAACGTAGAATCAGGCAAGACATAAGAAACTTTAACACTAAAATTATTGAAATAGCATTAAGTACACACGCCTCTCTTAGAACAGCTAAGGAGGGAATTCGCAACGGGAAAACGTGGATTACAAGCTTACGTGACACGGACGGGAATAAACACAATAGCAGGGATAAAATTACGGAAATATGTACCAAATACTATAAAACTTTATATTCTTCAGGCTCTCTACATTCAACATCAACTCAGAATTATTCTTGCCCGGATACCATTCCTCCTATAACAGAGTACGAGGTCAACTCTGCTCTAAAGACCATGAAATATCAAAAAAGTCCTGGGGAGGATGGTATTACAACAGAAGCTCTTAAAGCTGGGAAAGCTACTTTGCTACCCCATCTCACAAGTTTATTCAATAATATTCTATTTACCGGCCAATTTCCACAGAACCTTTGCCATTCTAGTATAATTTTGTTGCACAAAAAGGGCGATAAAGCTGACATAGATAATTACAGACCAATTAGCTTAACTTCCCACATATATAAATTATTTATTAAAATTATTGAAAACAGAATTGCACCACTGCTGGACCAACATCAACCCCCGGAACAAGCTGGTTTTCGTCCCAGCTTTTCGACCACCGATCATTTACACACCCTGAACCAAGTTATTGAAAAGTACAATGAGTTCAACAAGCCGCTATATCTGGCCTTCGTGGACTATCACAAGGCATTTGATAGTGTTCACCATCCAGCCATTCTTTCAGCCTTACGTAGTCAAGGTATAAACAACACCTATGTCGAACTCATTGCTACTATATATAATATCAGTACAGCAAACGTCAAGTTGCATGCTCCAGGCCCTACTTTTGATATTGAGAAAGGCGTGAAACAGGGGACCCGCTATCTCCTAAATTGTTCACCAGTTGCCTCGAGGAAATATTTAAAAAGCTAGCGGTCTCTTGGGAAAATACAATGGGTATCGATGTCGGAGGCAAAAGACTATCAAACCTGCGCTTCGCCGACGACATCGTTTTATTTTCCCAAACACCACAACAGCTACAGCAAATGCTCCAAGATCTGAGCACGGCGAGCCTTGAGGTTGGACTCACAATGAACAGAGCGAAAACACAGGTAATGACCAACAGCGTGAAACGTAGAGTTACGGTAGATGGGCAAGATATTCACTACGTCGACGAGTATATTTACTTGGGTCAGATAGCATCCTTCGAGAACAGGCAGTCAAGAGAAATCGATAGGCGTATCGATAATGCCTGGAAGAGCTTCTGGTCCATGAAGACGCTAATGAAGGGCAAACTTCCTCTGTCACTTAAGCGTAAACTCGTCGACATGTGTATTCTTCCCATTTTAACCTACGGCGCACAGACTTGGTCATTGACTGAAGCTCAAAAGTCCAGGCTCAAGGTTTGCCAACGAGCAATGGAGCGCAGTATTCTGGGTGTTCGAAGAACTGATCGAATCAGAAACACGATACTGCGCTCTAAAACTCGTATCACAGATGTGGGTGTCAAGACCGCCAAGCTGAAGTGGGACTGGGCCGGACATGTCTGCCGCATGCACCCGGACCGATGGGCACGGATCGCAACCGAATGGGATCCGAGGGATGGGCATAGGAGCAGAGGCAGACCCAAGAGGAGATGGCGGGACGACCTGAGCGCTTTTCAGCTCGATTGGCAGGTGCATGCCCAGGACAGGGAAGAGTGGAGGGAAAGGGGAGACCTTTGCCCAGCAGTGGGACATAATACAGGCTACATAAAGAAAAAAAAAAAAAATATATGTAGTTTGTCACGAATAAATGTTTTTCTTTCTTTCTAAATGAACCTACTGAAATATTTATACTTACCTACTGTGTTTTAAATTTTACTGTTTTTTTTTTCAAATAATAGAAATATAGAAATAGAAAACGTTTATTCGCATTTCGCAAATTACATAAACACAAAATAAACAAGTATCAAGTAAATATTAATGAAAGTATTTGCGAAATCGCGAAACGGTCTCAGCTCAGCATAGTGCTGGCCGTATTGTGTATTGTATAACTCTTTATTATACATCAAATAAAACGTATGAAAATAACTTCGCAGCGCGCAGGGGTGGTAAAGATCACCCCTGTATTTCAATAGCGCCGACTGAAATCATCCTTTCATTTAGTACCAATCAGACTAATATTAGACCAAACACCAATTTCAGGTCTAACTTCAAATTTTCAAATTGAAAATTACATTTCTGCCTTCATTAGATACCTTTTGATTTCTGAAAAACGATGAAACAAATAATTATCCACAAAAAACTAAAATCTTACAAAGATATTCAAGGTAATACTGGTAATTCTGGGTTGATCGTGCCTATTGTGATATTTCAATATATTTCTTCTGTCTTTCTGGCTTACGGACAAAATTCATTTGCACACATGTATATAATTGTATGTATGTATATACATGTATATAACTAATAGTCATATTTTTCCATGAATATTTGAGCTTTCACACTTAAACTCAAAGAATTGAAGGGATATTGCAATAAATGAAAACTGCACGTGATATAAATAACTGCGTCAACATTATTTTTATTAAATTTTATTGATAAAACACGAGATGGAATTACAGTAACGGTAATAAATGATATAACATTCAAACAATTTAACAACAATTATAATAACAAAACTGGACATACGCCCAACTTAGCAGGAACAGCAAATAATGCAACTGGTTTCAGTTCTGTGAATTAAATATTTTCTACGTGGCACATGGCCGGAAACATATTTTTTACTTTCTCTTTCAGTTTTGAGTCTAGAAATTAGACATAGTGTAAATGTATTGCTTAAAATATGAGATATAAGGATGTTTCAAACCAAAAAAGCAATGTATCAGATGCGATTTACAAGAAATAGGAATTCCTTATTTTTGGTTCCAAGAACTTAAGCATATTGAAAGACATAATAAAATATTTATCTACATGCATATCATAACTTCCCTATTATATGTTCAGAAACGACTATCAAATGGCCTTTATTAAGAAACCTGGTATCTGCGGGTGCATCTTAATGTTCACATTAAAGTACAGTGCATACCTGTGCATATCTGTACTGTATTATTATAAATAAAACTTTAGTTTTTTATTATCTGTTTTATTTAAGCTTTGGTAGGTACTTCAAGCTAGTAATCAGTAACACTAACTTAAAAATACAGGCCATATCTGAACATATTATAGAAAACTTATGCATGTAGATAAAGTTATGTATGCGGCTATACATAATTAGGCATTTAAACACTTTTGTAATGTAAACCACACTCGTACTTTAATGCCTCTCATTATGCACCAGCCACATAAATAACTATTAATTTAATTTAGTTATATAATTAGGTGGATTGTGACCTGGTTCTTTGCAAGATATCTAGGTATATTATTATGTAGATACTTAAATCGCTGTCGGTCAAGGGATTTGAGGTTTAGGTACCTACCTATAAAGCTACCAATAAAGAAAATAAAATTATGTATTTCTTTATAGGTCTTTAAATTTTTTCTCTGTGTACCAGTTTTCTGTACTTATCGCTTACTATTTGTGGTGTACAATAAAGAGTCATTGTATTATATTGTATTGTAAATCAATGCACTCTGTCTGATGAAAAAGTTTCTAGAAAAGCTGTGAATTAATTCTATTGAGTGCACTAATCCAAAGAATGCCGCAGTGAATGACCACCAACCGACCATTGTCCAGATTTTGCATATCATCTAATTAACGCGACTTTTAATAGAAAAAAAAACCCGGCCACTGGCTATTGAAATTATTTTAAAGAAATCCTATAATATACATAAGTAGTTAGGTACTGAAATATAAATGTTATTATTTCAGCGAACCTTATTCCGATATCGAATCATTCGCTGAAAAGCAGAATATTTGCGTAACAGTTTCCTAATTACTATATTCTGATCTTCCTCCAATATAATATATGTATGGGTAGAAATAAAATTTGATTTCTATTAGCATTATATGCAAAATACAATGAATACTTTGGCGAGCATTTCCACTGAAAACCTATAACATATTTGTAGGATTTTCTACACTATTCTATACACAAACATAAGCAAGTGTATGAGTTAGTTAACGCTAAGACATAATTATTCGGATAATTTTCAAATATTAATCGTAATCAAAAATAAAATGCATCGTTTTATGTGACAGTAGATATTAAAAAATATACATATATGAGAAAATGCATTGTTACCGTCTTATCACTACAATCTACAATACACTTTTGTAAAACTTTACCATCACACATATAGTCCAATACTTAAGTCAATAACAATTTAGTTTGTAAATCTAAAGTTTTTTTTTAAACGCAGACACTACTATGGAATGGTTAATTTGAATAAAAATATATAAGTCTTACGAGTAGCGCTGCTGTAGTACTTTAATTATTTTATCAAAACAATAAATACATGTATATCCTTAACACAAAAAGATCTGAAATTCTTTCAACAAACGACGCCTGATGTTACATTAACTACTATTTATTTAAGGGATTTACCACTCTATATATCAAATTACCAACTCTTGTTTTGTTCTGTGATCAACTATAATGGTTTTCATCATGATAATGTTTCACTGTAGAACTATTAATTAGTAAGTCTGTGACTGCCCTCAGTTTTCAGTTCTCTGAGAGTTGTTTTCGAATAGTCTACAATCTAAGTGCCTACAGTTAGTGCACTAACGCAAATATTGTGTGAATCAACACCAATTTCGTTCATAGTCGTTCTTTCGTAATCGCTATATTTGATCAAGAATTTTAGGAATCCTTAAAAACTAGCTACAATAATTAGTTCGTTGGTTCTGGCTTAATTTTTAATTATAAATATTATGTATGTTCGTCTGTAAGGTATTTATTGTATGGGCCAATTTGCCTGAAATAAATGAAATTTATTATTTATTTATTATTAACGTAAATTAACATTAGGTAGGTAGGGTATTGGAAAATCCGAAAAATATTATCATAACTTTTTAATGTTAGTTCCGTTAATAATTCGCCAATTTCATTTTACACAAGATTTTTTTGTAAACAGCAGTTAAAAATGTATGTAGAGGTAAATATACCGCTTTATAGTCGATAGTGATTTTTTTCAGGTCTAAAAACAATAAGGCTCATTGTCCTAGTAATTGGTAAGTGACGACAGTCTTTAATGTTGTAGCCGTACAACGACATTGAATCTTAACCCTTTGCCAGGCATAGTGCATATAGCAACCACATAAATGTACACAAATATTCGACCTAACTAAGTATACAATATGGTACAAGATCACTTGAATTCGTTAAAAATATTATTCGTTTTTAAATTAATCTCTCATAGGTAAACACCATAAAACTATGATTACTTTGGTGGTAGTTGGGCCTGGAAAAGGGTTAATTTGTTAACGGAATTTTTGGTCGACAATACATTACTGAGTTTCGTGAATGCGTTCAGTAAACATTCTTCTTAATGAGGTATAATCGGCACTGTATCTTAGTAGGTATTCATTCTATGCTTTCATTCTTCGCTGTAGGGTCAGGCTCTTCAGTTTCTCCCAGAGTTCCGTCGCCGCTTCTTTTGGCTCTGCTTATAATCATCGCAGAAGTAGCCATTTTTACTGAAATGAAAACCAAATTTTAGAAAGAAGCCCACTTATTTCTAATTGCTTTTAGCACGACTGTTATTTTTGACACCATGGAAATTAAAAGGAGAATCGGGGGAAACTAAAAAGATGGACAATTGGTAATTAACCTTACAAAACTACTGA
Organism: Choristoneura fumiferana; assembly: GCF_025370935.1. NCBI lineage: Eukaryota > Metazoa > Arthropoda > Insecta > Lepidoptera > Tortricidae > Choristoneura > Choristoneura fumiferana. The sequence goes on along the minus strand of NC_133481.1, from coordinate 7,748,709 downwards.
CTGGTAGAGATCCCTTAAATAGATAAGTTCGCCTTTGTACATATTATCTCAATGTTTGTCAATTGTATTTGTTTACTTATTCTGTAAATACATACAAACATGCATACTACTTACTAGGAATAGTTCCGTTGTGTCACTAAAACTAACCAATAGGTACAACTTGGGTAGGTAATTTTCACAACGAAAAGCTTTGTACTAATTTTAATTACCGACCGGCGTTAAGGTGTCCAACTTGTTGAACTACATCCGTATGTTATTTGAAGTTAATTGATTATTTATGATTATGCAACTGAATATTCAGGTAGTAAAATGTTTTCAGAAAATATATAATTTATACATCACAGCGGAACTCAATCAAGAGCAAATTAATTAACCGATAAAATTAGTGTACCATCAGCCAAATATGTGGTCTACCACCCTAAGGTTGATAATCGTTTGCACGTCATAAAACAATAATGCCAATAGACGTGTCTGTCAACTTGAAAGTTCGACTTTAGCGACATATTCATTTGATAGGAACTTGTTTAAAAATTGATAGACCACTTATTTGGCTGATGGTACATTAGAAATTGTACCGATAAATAAATACTGCTATAACGAAGCAAGTAGTGACATTCGCTTTCCTTTGTTTTTAGGTTTCCGTACCCAAAGGGTAAAAATGGGACCCTATTACTAAGACTTCACTCTCCGTCTGTCTGTCTGTCTGTCTGTCATCAGGCTGTTTCTCTTGAACCGTGATAGAACAGTTGAAATTTTCACAGATAATGTAGGTATTTCTGTTGTCGCTATAACAAACAAATACTAAAAACAGAATAAAATAAATATTTAAGGGCTGCTAACAAACGTGATTTTTTGACGTTATTTGCTAATTTCTAATATTCTATAGATAATGGTACGGAACCCTTCGTGCGCGAGTCCGACTCGCACATGACCGGTTTTTTTGTAAAGAAATAAATACGGTGGTAACATTTTGTTTTTCGAAATTTGTCCGAAATCACATTTCAAATTTACCACGAGCTTTACGGTGAAGGAAAACATCGTGAGGAAACCTGCGAAGCGATTCAATGGGGCGTGTGAAGTTCCCAATCCGCACTGGGCCCGCGTGGGAACTACGGCCCAAGCCCTCTCATTCTGAGAGGAGGACTGTGCCCAGCAGTGGGACGTACCTACATAGGCTGGGATGACGAACACTTACAATTGTAAGCCCATCCGATTTTTGCGAAGGCGTCAATGAACCCCGTGGAGATGTTGATCCGCCCCAGTTCGGAGGTCCGGTAGTCCCACGGGAAGACGTGGTGGTAGTTGTGCCAACCCTCGCCCAACGCCGCTAGGCTCACCAGTATGTTCTCTGTAGACTTTATGAACCTGCAAAGAATAATACAAATCCTACTAATATATCTGGGTGCTGGGGGTCGGAGACTATTGCCTTCATTCGGGAAGTGAGACGTGGAATTAGGGAAAGAGGTTCTGACGCCCGCGCGTTTCGTACCTGGTTCAAAGGTTGTCCATCACCATTCAACGTCCTTTGCGCCAGGGGCAACTCTCACACTATACACGATTTATACTACTATGAAGTCCTTTTATACCGCAGAGCTGGAATCCAGAGTTCGTAGTTGGCAATAAAGAGCGTTGCTACCCACTCACACGTTAGGTCCCCCCTTAGTCGCCTTTTATGACTAAAGAGATGGGTCCATCCCATTTGAAACCGGGTGCGGCACGGACATCTTAATCTTTATTTATTATGGAACTTTGATCAATAAATTAACAGGTCAGTTCCAACAGGCCTTAAGGTATTATTTACAAGCTTTTATTTGCCCTGTTTGTTTATTTATTTGTTTGGGCCAAATCTTGAATTCTAAATTTGACCCACTAGTGGCCGGATTGACTTGAAATTTTGCAATCCTTATGGTAATCAGGTAACAATATAATAATCTGGTAGTGACATCTTGGTAGTCCGGCCAGGATCGTCTCCGCAGGACGGAACTCTTCAACGGTTAATGGCGTGGACTTGAAATTTAGTAGATACGGATATCCAGTTTAGATATTGGGATATGCAATATAGACATTGCAAGTACAGTCAGCAAAAACAGAAACTTATAATTGTTGTCTAACGAGCGGGCGCTCGCATGCGCATTCACCATCTCTTTTAATTTTCATCCTATACCGTGAGACAGAATGAAATAGTGAAACCATTAGTGATTCCGAGTGCATTAGACAATAAGGTATCCAGCTTACCCAACCCATCGCAACCCTAAATTACCTCATAATAAACGTAATTTACGTAAAATTTCGCAAATACGGTTTTAAGGCGATAAAGATTAAACCGTTTCCGTTTCAGAATACGGATTAGAACGTACTACGACGTAAAAAAGACAATTGAATACTGCCAAGACTGCCAGGCTGAAATGGGACTGGGCAGGCCACGTCAGCCGTATGGAACCCAATAGGTGGGCTAAAATAGCCACAGGCTGGATACCACAAAACGGACTTCGGCGGCGTGGCAGACCCAGGCGTCGATGGCGGGATTATCTGGACGCCTTTCTTCGCAGCTGGTCAGAAATCGCCCAAGAACGGGTAGAGTGGAGGACATGGGGGGAGGCCTTTGCCCAGCAGTGGGACACCTCTACAGGCTTCTAAATAATAATAATAATAATAATTGAATACCTTTGATCAAGACCTAATACTAGTATACATACAGAATGGCTCATTTAGATCGGTCAGTATGGGAAAGTCTGAAACTATAAGACATACGAAGATCTGTTCTTAGAATGGTTTCTAGGTCATCGTTTTTAGTAATAAAAAAACTGTTTTCATACATTTAAAAAAAACTTTTATTCAGCTCGGGAATCGAACCCGGTAGTTTTGAAAAATAAAATTTACATTATTAAATAATATGAAATACAATGCATTTTATTCATTCTAGATACCATGTTTCATAGTAACATTTATTTTATTGCTTAGGTATGACCGACACTACCGATATCCAAATAGAAATAATGTATGTTTTATTTTTCAAAACGACCAGGTTCGATTCCCGAACTGAGAAAAACTTTTTTTTAATGTATGAATGCAGTTCTTCTTGTCACTAAAATCGATGACATGTTATAAGAACACATAAGATGACATGCCATGTTATAAGTTAAGAATAGATATTCGTATGTTATGTTATGTTAGTTTCAGACTTTCCCATACTGACCGATTTCAATGAGCCACCCTATATAATAGGTATTAGTATACAAGTCAAAAAAAGAAAATAAGGGCCACTTGAGTTTCACCGGTGAAATTAAAATGAAAATAACGTTTGCGTTTTTATGAATTTAATATAATGAAAAGTATTTGCATTGTGTTCTGTGGCATTAATAAAAACATTTTTACGCTAGAAATTTAACGTTATAGAAATAAAATATTTATAAATATTTTTGTTTTACCAATTATTTTTATCTTATTCTTAATCTTACAATCAGTCCCTAGACTATAAGCAGATAGGTTGATGTAAGATTGATTTGTGGAGAAGGATACTCATCGGGAGCCTCTTCTCTTTCAACATCGACGCTTCAACTGTCTTTGCTGGTTGCCAGATCCAATATGGCAGATCTTTTAAAACGCTGCTTATGAGCCGGCTTGGCTAAATTCTTTTAGGTATATAGTATACAAATAAGCTTACCTGTCATAAGGTTTATTCCCCCACAGATGCGCGAAGCTATTCACACAGAAGGCGATGTTCAGCGTAATGGTGAATCTGGTCACGAAGCTGATTACGAAGCTGTTCTCCAAAGTTTCGTTCCAGCAGTACCAGGGCACCCACACCGGCAGCATCACGTTTAGCAGAGCAAACATCGGAATGAAGTATCTGGCGGCACAAAATAAGTATTGTTAAAGATAATCTGGCCAAGTTCATGATGACTAAGCCTAAATTGCAAGCCTACTAAGCCGAAAAGTAGTTTTCATTTTGTATTTTTGTTATATGGGTACCTAGGTACCATAATGTTTTTTATATTATCATCATTAGAGAGGGGAGAGGGCATTTGACTGGAACAAATACAGTTTCCAAAGTTAGTAGCGGACGGACTCGGCTAGTTTTCATATACGAATTATAGCCTTCGCAAGTTCTAAAGCTGTAAGTTCTTATTTTATTCTTACGAAAATTAGGCTTGCTGTTAGAAACTAGCCATCGAGCATAGGGCTCTTCCATGACAGTTTTATTTAGTAATAGCCAAGTTGGACCTTAGGATTCAATATCTATATGCTATATGGTATATTATCCTAAGTTATAAGAAGATATAATATTTTATGTTGTTATACTTAAATGAATTTCAGGACTGACCGTTGAACTTGCTGGCACCAATTTTGATCTTACTTCTTTGAATTGAAAATACAAACTGAAATATAGATGCACAGAAAAAACAGAAAAATAAGACCATCACTGGGATGGTCGTTTTCTGTGCATCTATATTTCAGTTTGTATTTTCAATTTAGGTTTAACGGGATGACCGTAAAAGTAAAAATTTGGAATTGAAATAAAAAATACAAAAAGATTCCAAAAAATCAATCTTACTTCTTTGGTCGTTGAAGTCAATAGCCAAGGCATATCATAATATTGAACTTGGCTTTCATTTCACATTTATGTTTTTGGTGGGATAGAATAAATACAAGACCCATCTGGGAAAACAAAACCTAAATATTCCGGTTTGGAACTCGCGCATCGAATGTTCTGTACTTATATTTTTTTTAGGTAAATACCTATGTCAAAATGTACGCGGTGTGGGATTGTTTTAGCCGACTTCACTAAAATAAGGGTAAGTCAAAATTTGCATGTAAAATCCGTGTGACAGACGACGGACGAACAGACGGGCACGTGAGTGACAGCAATGGGGTTCCGTTTGTCACCCTTCGAGTACGGCACCCTAAAAGTGATCAGGGGTGAGAATTCTCTTAATGCTTTTCTCAAGTTTTAAGTATAATCTAAAACATGATTCGTAAAATTTGTGGAAGCGGCATGAGACCCGAACTCAGGAAACAGAGGAGTAGGTTTGCAAGTATGATATGAAATATAATAGACGTCGTAGTTTAAGTTGGTGGTACTTGTTGATCCTTATTGCAAACGATAAAAGATACTGATCCGTAGGTTCAGAAAAAAGTTTACCAGCCTTACTTTTTCTGCCACTTGACAACAGGATCTGCGTCTAAGTCTAGCGAAGTTTTGCGTAGCGCTGCGCGGCGATCTTCGACAGCGGGGTGGGGGGTCAGGACCAGCCAACCCACATGGGCGAACCAGAATCCCCGCCTGATGTCGTGGGGGTCGGCTGCCGTTTCCGTGTACTTGTGGTGCACGCGGTGATCCAACGCCCATGTGTAGATGTCACGCTGAAGACAAATGAATAGTGTTTAAGTAAATTTATGTGCTGATTATTTTTGTTGTAAGGGGGAATTATATTTTGTTGTTAAACAAATGAGGTCGAATTTCATACAGAGTTATACATCGTGTTACAAAAAAAAACAAAAGAAACGCCAAAGCCAAAAGTAGTGGTTAGTCAGTCAAACTATTGATTTTTCTTAACAGAAGTGTAGTGCAAGAAGAACAACCGCACTTAATTGATTAATCAAAAACGTATGTGTGTTTGTGAACTCCCAACTTCCCAAGGGAATTTAGTGATATTCCGGAATTTCAATGCGTCTGTTGCCTACATCTAATGGTTTTAGCGAGTTCTGTCTTTTCGGCGAAATATTATGCCCGAATGTTTCATTTGCCAAACGGTTTCATTTCTCAACTCACGATTTTTCTGAAACTATATTTTCCTCTGGGCTTTCATAAAACAAACCTATCCGAACCTACAATGCTTAATAAAACCATCAGAAAATACACTGAAAAAAATATTTGGGTTACGGAGAAAATTGAGATTTGGGAAATAAAACAGCATACCTATGCGGGTAAAGGCCTGCAAGATATTTTAGATTTCCAATAAAGAGAAATAAAAAAAAACCTACCTACTCAGAAAGGATGGTTTATGTCAATATCATGTTAATCAAATAAAGGGCTGTCTTTCGAATCTAAGTTAACTCAGGTAATCTTTTATATAATAATTTTATCAGCACTGAAACAAAGAGGTACTAGAAAAAGTCTCGTCAATAGCCAAGGCTGGCTGACGAGGGGTCAAAAGGAGCAATTGACTCTACTTGCTACTGAGGCCAGTGTGTTTGCTTCGGCTAATTGTTTTAAATAAAATGCCGCACTGTTGCGAGACCATAACGTTACGACGATCATGTTGATGCTCTCAATTGATTCAGGGGTCATAATTGTTCCTCCCCGTTTATAATAATAATAATAAGAGATTTAAATAGTAGGTGTCCATTATTTCACCCCAATAGCTTGGTAATCCTGTCCACAGCATCCCAACCTCATAGCTCATTTCATGTGTTTTTCTTATTCGACTGTATAGCAAACGAGCAAGTGGGTCTTCTGATGGTAAGAGATCACTATCGCCCATAAACATCTGCAACACCAGGGGTATTGCAGATGCGTTGCCAACCTAGAGGCCTAAGATGGGATACCTCAAGTGCCAGTAATTTCACCGGCTGTCTTACTCTCCACGCCGAAACACAACAGTGCAAGCACGGCTGCTTCACGGCAGGATTAGCGAGTAAGATGGTGGTAGCAATCCGGGCGGACCTTGCACAAGGTCCTACCACCCGCAAGTGTTTCTGTAGGAGTGGTATAATGTCCAGTCGAGAGGCCGGAGGGAGTGGAATAACGCCTGTTGTGGAGAGAATAATCGAAACAGTCTTTACGCTATGGGCCTACCCTTATGTTTTTATTTCAATCGAAAGATCTGTGTATTTAAAGGTAGTGTTATGTGGTTAGTAAGTGATTACCTATTACAGATAACAAGTCTATGAAGGTTACAGGTTTGTTATGTTTATCCCTACTATATAATATTATAAATGCGAAAGTAACTCTGTCTGTCTGTCTGTCTGTCTGTCTGTCTGTTACGCTTTCACATCGAAACCGCTGAACCAATTTTGATGAAATTTGGTATAGAGATAGCTTAAGCACCAAGGATCAACATAGGATACTTTTTATTCCGGTAGAGGGCGCCACCGCGCGATAACCTAGGTCCGCGCCGACGAAGTCGCGGGCATAAGCTAGTATCTAATAATTGTTATGACTGGTCTGTTGCAGAGTATACTTTTGTGCGTTGTAATGGCTCTACTCGTATACTATACCAATATAAGTATATCCTGTGTTTAACTATCTGTTTCTAGAACTGATTGCGCTTTATACTTATGATATCTATATTTCTCTATTATCTTAGGTATATCTATAATTTGTTAAGTATACTAATATAATTAAATGATAAACTGTGCATTTGTTTGTATGAAAGATAATTTCTGCTTACGTTTCTTGTCTCAGACAGTTACAATTTATGTATAATTTTGTTGTTGTTTATTGTAGTTTTATATCGAATTTTTCTATGATTACAAAAAATCCTCTTTACATAATATAGGATAAAACACATGAAAATTAACAGTTAAAAAGAAGACAAAAAGAACTACCTGAGATACCTAAAAATATATACATGTTACTATAAAAAATATAAAATATAAAAACAGCACCCCGTTTAAAAGATGTCTGTAGCAGTGGCAGGGTTCCTATGATGTTGGCCGCATTACCTCTTTAGACCGCAAGAGCGATCCGGTGGAATATATACGCGCCAGCTCTTGGGTCCCCAGAATCGTCGACCAACCGGGAAGACAGGAGGGCCTTTATGAAAGACTTCATGTCGGCTGAACAAGGCCCTAAAGTCTCAACAGCAAGCGCCGCCAACTCGTAATCCTACTTACATATTATTATATTTTTGATATTATATATATGGACGCATTTGGTTGGAATTTGGTACGGTAGCTGGACATAAGGAATAACACATAGGCTAATTTTTACCCCGATATTCCCACGGGATAGTTTAATTTTAGAGGAGGGAAGCGTGAGTTGCGTTAAGGCGATGGGGTGTCTCAGGACCTCTGGATGTGTTTAACGGTGGGGGTATCCGCTCCCGGGCACGAGTCACACCAATCTTTATTCGCCTCCGCCAGACCCGCTAACTCATAGATTATAGGTTGTTAAATAAAAGTTAGTAAAATAAAAATAAATCCATTTGATTTGGATAAATTAATTAATAACTATAGTAAGTAACTTTCCTTACAACTGTGCAATAACAGTAAAGCTTGTGTTTACATCATACATCTCATTTGATATCTTCAAATGATGTAATGCAAACAGTAATTTGGGTGCATGAAAGATTGGCTTAAGTACTAAAAATTACAATTGCGAAGAATTTAAAAGCGAGATAAGTAAATCGAATGGTAGGAACTACTCGTACGTAATGCGAAAAGAATCAGAAAATAAAATAACACAAATAAATACTCAAACATATATTCGAACGCTTATCAGATGTCATTTAGAGCTGAGGAATCAAAACTTAATTTTTTTGATTGGTTTTTGAATATTAACAAAGTGTTATTACGAGTAGCACACGTCTAACTAGTAATTTTTAGATAATTTTTGACACAAAAATTTGAACATTAAAATACAAACAAAACTAGGTTAGATTCACTCCAATTACTTTTCTAATCTTGTAGCTGCGATCGAAGACAACTTTTAGAAAGTTACGAACTAGGTGGAAGGGCCGCGGGCAACGACCTTTGATATGTTGCCTTCCAGAGGCATCACTCACTACATTATGACTGTGCCCGATCAACGCTAGGCTCGTACGTAACTTTGTGATATCATAAAAAAAAAACTATTTGAACGCTCCTAGATAGGCTTTAACAAAAACATGCATCTGTCTAACTTTGGTTGTTTGTCTTTGCGGGTTTTACCAAGCGTGAATAACGAGAGAGCTATCGATGTAATAATCTAAAAGATAGCGTATTTTCTTGTTTCTAACACTATCTACAGTGCAGACGACGTCGAGCGACCACAGAAAGATCCGTATGTCAGTTTACTGAGCCGTACAACAATGTAGCCGTCTACACGACTCTGAGAAGACTAACTGTTTGAATCAAGTTGAACCAATTGGAAATTGAGATTATGCAATGGAAGTAATCTTTTATATCACTTAACCCTAGAGCAATTTTGGGACTTCGTACCTTATTTATACTGGTTTATACTGGCTGCTAGTTGATACCTTGTACTTTGTTCATTCGTACTAATAGGTAGGTAGACGTATCTAGGTAGGTACTTTATTATTAAAGAAGTGCGAATTATGCAAGAAACATGTTTTTAAGTATCTTTTTTCTTTAAGAACAAAATAATGTTAATCCTCCGCTGTGGGTACGATTTGTATTTTTTTATATTTAGGTACCTACTGCCACTTGACTTGACATATTTTCAGTTTATTTATTTAAAACAATTTAAGCGTGTATCAGCATTTAAAAATTAGAACTTAAAACCTAAATATTTTGCAAACGGATCCTTGAATCGAAAAATGTTTGAGTCAATCTGTAATATTTTTGAAATACCTAGCCAATTATTGGTTTGGATGAGAAAAAGCATTCTTACTTAAAGTGTAGGGGATCATTTGATTTTACCACTTTGCACGAATACTGATAATTTCTGGGCGACTCGGTGCCAAGCGTTTTCCCAGTGATATTATAAGACCAAGCTAGATCGATTTTTCATTCCCGAAAACCCTTACGTACCAAATTTCATCGAAATCGTAGGAGCCGTTTCCGAGATCCCCTAAATATATATATTTATATGTATACAAGAATTGCTAGTTTAAAGGTATTAGATACATACTCTTGAAAACGGCAGCTTTGCAGCATTATCAGTGGTATGTATAAGCTACGCCGAGGACGGTCAGACAGACAGGTGGACGGACATAGCGAAAGTATAAAGGTTGGTTGTAGGGCTACGGGACCCTAAAAAGCGAAAAATTGTTTCATCTGCGCGGTTTGGTAATATTACTTAGCGTACAATATGAACATGAGATGGATTATGGATTTCAGTATGAGTGCACTTATTATTAATCATGATAAATTAGGTATCATGAGTTGTATTGGACCGAAATCGTAGGTTGCATTTGCCCTCTGATTAATTAATCTACATAGGTATCTTGTGTCAATTCACCGAAAAGCTTTGACCAATGCGTACTTTATTACTTGTTTTTTTTTAATTAAATGCGAGTGTTGTTTCAGCTATGCTCGTAAATTGCAGCAAGCTATTCCAATCAGCTGGACAGAAGCTTGATAGCTTGCTGACATGCGACCATGTAGGTAACGACTTCTAGCTAATAACTAACCAAAGGTCAGTAACCTATGTATCAAAAATAAAAAAAATACTGAAAAATGTACGAATAACGGTAATTGATGAACATATAATGTCACTTTACATAAAATCCTAAAGGTTTTTCATACCTGTCTACAACATGTTATTTATTGCGTAAGGTGCTGTATGTTTTAGTGTGATTTAATAACATAGATCAGGATATTAATGACCCAAATATTGGAAGTTAAGTAAACCTTTTTAAATCATGGACGAATGCTATTAGATGCTCATCTTAGTTTGTTACTCTTTCACGCGCAAAGATCTGGACGGATTTGGATGAAATTTGGTATGTAGATAGCTGGACATCTGGAATAATACATAGGCTACTTTTTATCCTGCTATTCCCACGGGATAGGGATAAAATCTCGAAATCTCATCTACTGCGTATGGAGTCACGAAATTTGTCACTTTTGTTTATCGTCATCGTCGTTTTAACGTCAATGAAGATCACGAAAATTTTGTGAAATTGCGGAATTTCAATTCAACTGTAAACACTTGTAATATAAATAACACAATACAATACATTTAAGATAATGATTAGCGATGAAAAAAGTTAATGTTTCATACTTGTCCTGTGACGGTGAAAAGAATTGCTAGTATCACTCTGAGAGGCGTTCGGGCTTGGTACGCGCGATGCGACCAGAGCCTGTGTACCCCGGCCGTGATGCCAAAGCCCGATGTGTAGATTGTGAAGAAAACTGTAAAAAAAAGCGTGAACTTAGTACGTACTTTTACTGATTATGTACTTTTAGTATTTAATTACGACTGAGGAAAAGTTATAGTGTAAACATCTTGACACTAGACACTGGCAAAGTAATCCTCCAATTGACAGAGCATAAAAAAAACACAACAACCATGCCTTCACAACTGATGTTCACTACCACCACTGGCGTACTAATTATGCTTGCTTGCATTATTGCTTGCACATTTGGGAGTATGCTTGCTTGATCTGTTGTTTGCATGCTTGCTTGCATGCTTGGTTGCATACTTGATTACATGCGTACTACTTGCATGCTTGAATGTAGTCTTGAATGCAAGCTTAAAGATAGTTTTTTGTTTTCTTGTCCGAAATTAAATAAAACTTCGTTGAAACCGTGACGTGAGAATATTACAGTTTGCTTAAGTAATTTCCCAGTCGTAGGTACTGTCTTGTTTTGGATAAATATACTTAATTTGTTCATAAATTACCAGAGGGTAAAATATTTTAGATTCTTTGAAGTCTTTAGTATACGAAAATAAGTTGAGTATTTAGGTACTCGTATCTTAACTGCTAAGCTCGGTATTTAATCCCAGAGGATCTGTTGTGTTGTAGTCCAGTATGTCGAAACAACTAAGGGAAGCTTGAAAGTATTCCGAAGTTAATTAAAGTTTTACAGGTTCTGTCGAAGGACAGAACACAATTTAAGAATCGAGCTTGAGTCTGTCTGATCCAGGACATATGCACTGTAAACTTGATCAAGTGCAGTGTGCATTGGAGAGCCGTAACGTTGCTATAATTTATCATCACAACAAAGGCCGGCAGCAGTTGAGGGACTGCCGATATACCTGCCGTATAAGGCCAGCCAGGATCACGTATAAAATCGGACACTTTGGTACGCCGAAAATATAGTATCAAGACGATTTTCCACTCACATATGCAGCTTAGAGAGCTGGTGCGTGTAGCTAAGGATACCTAAGGATACCTACTGGCCGGAATATGCCACTAATTGAGTTCTGGTTCAACGCATCAGATTCGTTTCGATAAAGTGTCTGTAATGGCGAGAAAACATTTTTTTTTGTCCTGCGGAAAATACGTGAGGCCATCGAGATTGGTCGTCATTCGACGAGAATTTTGACTGCGATAGTGGATGGGCGAGGCTAACTTTGAGCCAAAAAACCTCAAAATTGTACAGCTTTTTTGCTTTTATCTCTGAAACTAAGCACGCTGTGTATATGTAACGAACATGTTGTGTGATAAAGTTGAAATATTACATGATAATGCTTAAACTTTAAACTTCGTTCAACTTTGATCGACTGGATCTCCGTTAATTAATCCTCAAAATCTGGTTCACCGATGAATTTAATGTACTTACCTCAAACAACCTGTTACAGTTTCATTAACTTCAGAATAGGTACTTTCCAGAAAACGTACCTGACTCCTGGAGTACTTATACTAGTTATTTCCTGTTTAATACACATTTTAAAAAGATAATAGACTCTGATAAAGATAACATTAATTGGGAAGATATTTACTTGCTGTTATAAGAACATTTTGATGGACAGACGATATCCGGCAACAAGCTGGCGTAAACTGGATGCGAGTGGCAGTGGGTAGGCAAGACTGGAAAAGTAGTGAGGAGGCCTATGTCCGAAAACGGGCACTATAGGGGCTGCAATAGATAGATAGATAGTATAGTAAAATGAACTGAAACAATTACTTTGCTCAGCTTGCATAAACTTATCTATCATAAGGTCGCGGGTGAGCAAATTACCTAATTGTTTCAGTACATTAATATGGAACTCCGCAAAGTAACGCCTGATTCAATATCATAGTAAAACCTATAATGAATCTACGGTATCTAAAATACCATAGTAAATTTCCTTAATCTCTATGAAAGTACGGACGCAAGCCCTTTGGACGCAAGCTTTCGCACTTGCCCGGGTTTTTACAAGCTATTATTTAGTTTCACCTGTTTCTTTATTTATTTGTTTGTTTGTTTAGGTCAAATCCTGGAAGCTGAATTTGATCCACTTCCAGTAGTCCGATCGACTTGAAATTTGGCATACTTATGTAAAGGACCCCAGACCTAGTATAGAAAATGTTGTTTCAGTTAAATATCCTGAGATTTTGTTATGTTATAGATTTCAAAGTCCTGAACAAAAGTCTCTTAGGTCCTCTGTTTCCAAGTTCCTTTCAGAGTTTAGTTTAGTTTTTTAGCAACTTTTGTTCAGGACTTTGAAATCTATAACATATCAAAATCTCAGGATATTCAACTGAAACCGCATTTTTCATAATTTAGGTCCGGGGTCCTTTGGTGACAATACAATAATCTGCTAGTAACAGCTTGGTGGTCCTCAATGGCTAATAGTACCGATTTGAAATTTGGTACGGATATGTAGTTTAGATGACAATGCAAGTACAGTCAACAAAAAGTACAGTCAGCAAAAAAAAGCTTGTATTAAAATGAAATTATTAACAAAAACTTATTTTAAATAAAATTGGACTACTATTTTGTAAATACTCACCATATAGAACTGTTAATAATTTCGCTTTGAACGTTAATGTCAGGTACAATCCGTATATTGACACTAAATGCAGCAACACTTGTACTATTAAATCAGGCCATCTGATTTTCGCCTTAAAGTCCATGGCTTCATATTTTTCTAAGTCAAACTCTGCATCAATATTCACTTTATCACTGATTGTGTTCACTGAATTGTTGTTTTCACACTGTGCACTGTTGTTCACTTTGCTGTTCAGAGGCATGAGCCTCATTTTAAGCTGGGAAGGCATGCTGTTGCACGCTTCGATGTTTTTCTGCGCGGGCGCCATTCTGTAACACAAAAGGAAAGTCTTAATAAAAAAATATTAAAAGAAAGAAAGAAAGAAGAGAGAAAACACATTTACTCGAGACATTGACTCACATACAATTACTGAAACGACAGACAATATGAGGAAAACAATGTCACGAAACGGACCCACCTCAGCATAATTCCGGCTCGAGAGCCAGCGCTGGTCTTCAGCGTTGGTTTATTAAGAGGTACGTACAGCGTTTTTATTAATACACTGGAGCTGGAGTTACCTCGATCTTTTTGATATTGCCGTTACCGTTTTCTAAGCCCTTCGCTTTAGAGATAGAATTCCGATAGATTCCAAAGCGACTCCGCCGTCGTAGGTATGTGACACCGCGTCCATGGCGCCGAAACAGAGTTATAAGGTTCTATATAAATATTATTAACTAGTTTTATCGCACTGTCACTGAGTCACTAACGCCGAAGCCACTTTGCTTAGACATCCTACTAAACATATCTAAATCGCTACTTAACATGATTATAAACGTAGCTAAAAATATTAAAACCTTGTAAATATGTAAGTCTATCTCTAATTTGGCAGCAAACTCAGTAACGCCTTGTTTGGCCTTGGCCTTGTAAATGCTTGCCGTACAAACCTATCTTAATATCAACCAAGAGTATTTTATAATGCCATAAAATTGATTTACTAGCAAAGATCGACTTAAATGCTACGTTTGTTCTACGTTTTTAACTAACTTCACTTGAATTTAATCTTTAGCAGGTATGTTAGAGTTAAATCATGCAAATGAGTATGTCCCATTTAAAGAATACGTAGGAAGCGGTCGGGTCAATTTTAAATTGAATAACGATGCTTGCTACTACCGTCAGTCTATATCTTTAAATAATATTTACGCATAATAATTTTACCTAACTACCTTTACTTAAACACAACTGGCTACTTAAGACATGTAACTTCAGTAATTGATTACAAAACTTTGACTGCGTATATACCCGTGGCCCGTGGCACATTTTATTCTCAATTACGAGTTATCACTCCTGACATGAGTCACTATTGAAGTATTGATACAGGTGTCTTTTTATATTACTCGAACAGTTTCGTTATCTGCATTATTATTGTCGGCGTTAAGTATAACTCATAATGTGATAATGAGTATATTTCCTAGATGCAGTCAGGTGCCTCGGATTATGATTGATACTAGCTTTTGCCCACGGCTCCGCCCGCGTGGTATTTGGTTATCGCGCGCTGTTCCCTCGGGCACTGTGCATTTTTCCGGGATAAAAAGTAGCCTTTGTCACTCTCGGGCCCATAAACTATCTCTATGCCAAAAATCACGTCGATCCGTTGCTCCGTTACGGCGTGAAAGATGGACAAACACACAAACACACTTTCGCATTTATAATATTAGTATGGATTACGCTGTATCAAAGTCTAGACGGTGTGAATCACGTTCCAAAACATATTTTCATTGAAACCGATTGGCTAACGAATGATTCGTAGATTAGGTAGAGAATAACAACAGTAATTTGTTATTTTATGCAAGGGTGGAAAGTTACTGTTTGGCGCGAGTGTTTATATTCTAGTGCGCAGGGTGCGTGCCAGTTGTCCTAAATATGATGGCTGATAAAGTAGATTGTCCATATGTACGCCATTGTTGCGATAGACATGTAAGAATAAATTAAATTATAAATAATTCTGTTGACATGATAATAATTTCAATTAATTTAGTGTTTTTTAATTATTATTTTTTGTAATACAATGTGACAACGTAATTTATTTATTAATCAAGTGTATTTTGTTTCTATGATGTGTATTTTTTTTTCTCTTTTCTTTTTTATTTTCTATGAAACGAAAAGCGAAACTAGGCATATTTCTTTCAGGGTTTCACTACTGCGAGAAAAATAGTAGTAGGAACTTAGATGGAAAAAAATGCATTACGATGAGCTGAAATTGCTTAATAACTGTGTTAGAGTAATTGAAATTCAATCCTGAAGTACTTGTTATTGATTAGTCGCTCCGTTGGTCAAATGTGGTCTTCATTATCAGTTCCATTTCACCAAATGATGATTTCCAAGAGCAAATGCACGAGTTACTACTAAATATATCCAAATTACTATGTGATCCCTAGAATATTTGAAGAGGAATTCCTAGACGGGCGAAAAAAAAACTTTTTCAAATCGGTACATAAACGAGTTCTGAGTTAACAAACATAAAAAATATATTAATAGTTAATGTATTGTTTTATTTTTCAAAACCACCGGGCTCGAGTCCCGAACTGAGTACAAGTTTCTTTTTTAAATGTATGAATGCAGTTTGTCTTGTAACTAAAATTGCTGACATGGTTCCTACGAGTATAAGAACAGATTATCGCATGTCTTATAGTTTCAAACTTTCCCATATTGACCGATATGAATGTTACACCCTGTATAGGCTGGCATGATGATGATGATGGCTAAGGCATAAATGTGTTCCTAAAACGAAGCTTAACCTAAAACAACTCAAGAGGAATTTATTACAATAAGTACCTGCGTCTGTTATCAGTTAGCTTATGGAATTACGGAGAATGAATTTTCCTGTAGATTTCTTATCATGAAACCATTAGGTACATGATTTGCCTACGCGCGAATGTAACTTATTTTTTTTCTTCTTGTTTTAATCGCTTATCGTTTGCCATCAGACACGGAAATGTGGGCCATAAATAATGGTTATGCCTTTCTTTTATACTGTTGCTTTCAGTTATGTTTTTAATGGTCCGTTAAATACATGGAGAAATTAACCTAAAGAACCCTAATACAGGCTATAATATATATTTAGGGTTTCGTAGTCCTGCTAGGAACCTTTACTTAAAGTTTCGCCATGTCCCTTCCTCCGGCCGTCCGTATAGTGTGTAAATTAAATACTCGTAAGGTACCTATCGTTTATCCTCTACAAGAAACAAAGAGTAATTAAAATGTTAATAATTTGTAATTAGTAGTCTTGAACGATACAATAAAATAACTCTTTACTGTACCTACCTACTTCACATAATAAATGGTTCAGAGCAATAGCACATTAGCAAAATTGGACAGTACAAGTAAAATTATTGCTACGGAACGATCTCTTCCAGTCAATATTTGAAAACAGAAAGAAACAATTTAAACAGGTGGTGCAATAATCAACATGGAGAACTTTAATAAAAATACATATTTTATTGTACTCAATACGAGTAGGTAATTAAATTATTACACAGTCAGGTACAAAATAAGGTGAGCTTTATTCACTCATTCACTCAATAAAACATGTTTTGCTATAAATACTTAAGAATATAATGAATCTATTTATCTAAGTTTCATGATGAATCGGTCATTAAGTACTGTAATGTCATGTAAACGTTTTTTATCAATAAATAAATAAATATAAACATTTCATATTGAATTACAAAAATTAGATTCATTATTTTTGCGATATTTCAGAGAATATTGGAATGTCTATGGCTTGGGCGGCTGCTAAACCAGTATATTAATAAAGGTATAGCTGGTACTCGCAGGGCTGGCATCTTGGGAATTTCCCCCTAATTAAAGAGGAAATCATTACGACTGGAATGTGTGTGAATTACTAAATATTAAGAGTAGTAAATCATGGTACCATGACATCTATGTACTAGACTGCATGTGTCTTACATCAAAACGGCGCACAAAAACAGTTCACAGCGCGGTTTTGTAAACAGTTCAATATAGTCTGTTGACGTCCGTGACAGGTGTGTCAAAGTAATTATTGATGATTGGTGCGCCGCGCGTTTTGTTCCAAACAGCCAGTCTAGTGCCGTAAGGTACATAGATGTCAATGATGGGTACACATTTTAAATAGTACTTATTATGTAATTACCGATGTATGAATAAGTTTTCTCCTAAAAACACATAACATTGAAAAACAACGAAAAAAAATCTTAGGCCGTATATTGAACCCGGGTCTTCGTCAATACGTGACACGTGCTTATACACGGCAAATTTCCCAATGTGTTCTGAAGGCTGATACCATTTATTTTAATTTGTTTTTGCTAACGGTACTTGATTATTGCATGGTACAAAATACTGATCTCTATACATGAACCGAATTCCAAGTTAACTTGACCACGCGAAGTCTTTCAAAATTCACTTGCGAGATTTACTAAGTATCTATTCGAACCACTCAAAAATACGTTACTACGGCCTTATTGCGTCGGAATAAGAGTCTGTGGTATTTATTTTTGATACTTTGAATAAGTTCATATTTTAACACTTGACTACATTGCAAATAAAAAAAAAGATTAAGTACTTACCTACCTACAAAAAAGTGAGTAAGTACTCTTACTTATTTATTTATTGTTGGGTTTTGGGGTTTTAGGGGTAAAAAGAGGAAGATGGTAACCCTAATTATGAGGAACAAAAAGTCGGTTACGTAGTCGTCTTACATCACCACTGACCATTTGAAGCCAAAGCCGATTTGTCATGCCGTATTCGTTTTAACATTTCATTATCGTTCGTATCTATGGATCATAAAGCACTTGAAGGAACACCCTGTTTTCATTGACTTGTTACTTTGTATCTTTGTAGGACGCGGAAGGGAGGATATTCGTGGAATATATTCATGATATTCATGTTCAAAGAATTATGTAAGTAGGTATATATTTACTAATTTTAGGACATTTTCTTTCCCACCGAACTTATCTTTTGATAAAAGCTAATTTAATTGTAATCATGGCTAAAAAGTACGTTAGTAAACATTATTTTATTTAAAGAAAAAACGTATTTCATTCATGTTAATCCTACAAGTACTTATTGTGTATGATTTTATTTCCTCTAGGTCCAACATTGCCAGGTTTTAGAGACAAACAATGTTCGCATAAAAATAAGGAAGGGACTTCTCTCCTGACCGCGAAATACAACTTGGTTCATAATGTGTCACAATACTTACTGAAAATTGACTCATTTTGGGATACTTGTTTATTAACAATTAATTTTATTTAAGTCTTAACCTAAATCCGTTACTTGCTTCAGGATATTTTTGTCAACATCATATTTGAAGGGTGGGCTAATTGGCCTATATGACCAATAAGTACAAGCGATATGTCACTGGAGAGCTTATTCTTGTATAACGACATCCTTTAATTTGTAACTTTATTTTATTTTAGTATTTGTTGTTTATAGCGCCACATATCTGTAATCTCAAGTGTCTAACTTTTACGGCTTAAGAGATAGAGCCCTGTGACAGACAGACGGACAGACAGACAGACAAACAGACCGACAGACAGAAAGCGGAGTCTCAGTAATAGGGCCCTTTGCACCTTTGGGTACGGAACCTAAAAAAGGTAGAGATGAAGCGCGTCAGAGTCCTGATGCGTCGTGATGATGAGTAAACAGTGCATGCAACGTATGTCGTCGTCTTCATACGAAACTAACCGGCTATTTATAATCAGAATCTCGGAAACTGCTCCAACGATTTCGATGAAATTTGGTATGTAGGGGTTTTCGGTGATGAAAAATCGATCTAACTTGGTGTTATCTCTGGGAAAACGCTGGTGGGGAGCGGAGCTCGGTCGCCCAGGTACTTTTTAGTAATCTAGCCTATTATCTCATTAAAATGCGGCAGTTAGTACCTACTACGACTTTAACTATTTACCTACGAAAATTTAAGTTGTTCTTTATCGCTAACGCGAGTGGAGGTTAACTTTGTAATTGTTATTGTGGAATTGTGGGTGACACACCCAAACGTACTTCTCCGAAATATATTGCGTCACCAAAGGTGCAACAAATGTACCTCATATCATAAAATTAAGCTACTTAGCAAGGCAAAGAAACTTACTTTACTTATGCTTTGCCTACTAAGCCCTGGACGCACATAAGACCGGATGACTTTTTCCATACCATAAGTTTTTGTGACACCAGCCATTTGTCATGTATCGAGCAACTTCATCAATGTGAAACTTACCTACTCTTTTTTGGTAATTATCGACACCTATATATGAGCAACTATTTATTTACCACTATTGGTCACAATTAGGTACTTACCTATATTAATGACAGGTGGTTAACTGAATTCTATAGAACTTTTTACAGGTTGCGAATTTTCTATGGGCATTTTTTGAGTGTGTGAATGTAAACTTACAAAAATGGAATCATCGTGTGCTAGTGACATTTCTTTCCTATTAATTGTTTAGCATGAGTTTTTTTTTTCGTCTACTATTCCTGTAATACTTGAAAGAAAGCAGATTATGCACCTCGCATTAAGTAAATTATATTGCCCTCGTGCTTTTTAAAGCCCTCGCTGACGCTCGGGCTCCAAATCGGCACTCGGTGCAGTACTTAATAAATAACTATGCTTGGTGCAACAATTTACTATTACGCCCTGACACTGCCCGGTTTTCCACACGTCCAACAGCTGGTTGCGGAAATGTGTACGCTGGATGAACCTTCCCTTGATTCCGTTCGTTCGTTTTCTTGTTCGGTGCGTTCGTAGTTCGTGATTCATTTGTATTAAATTACTCTACGGGACAAGCCTAGCCTAGTGTAACCGTCGGGATATTGTTTTTTAAGAAATCTGTCGCAGTGCTTTGTTAGTTCGTTTTAATCTATTCATGAAATGTAAATTAATTAACTATTTCAATTAAATTTATTCTTATTCTTAAATATTGAAGGCATTTGATATTTAGACTTGAGCATTCACTGGTGACAAAAATCCAACATTCATCACTTTTAAATTCGAACTGAACAACAAACAGAGCCAAGCATAGAGCTCAACATTGCTGACACAATCACTCTAGGTAACGCTCAAAAAATCAAATGCTCATCAAAAAATTATTCCCGATGATTTTGGACAAAAGGCTCGAAGAAACTAACGTCGCTTCGCTTGAATGCTCGCTAAAACGTTAACGTGAGTGGAAATTTATAATTTTTAACTCAAATACCTACACTCATTCTTAAAAAAAAGCGACGTCGTGTTGTCGTGCAAGTGTCGATACTCGTTCAAGTGTTAGCACAGACGTTTATTATGAACCGTTGCTAAAAACTGTGCCATTTGTAATTGTAAGTTATAATTAAAATGCACACTCTGCGCTAAGACCGCAACTAGCAACGCTTATGCTTATGACATCATTCTCAAACAATACGACAATAGTAAAGTGGCCAAGGTCTGCTAATTTACGCCTCTTATAAATTTTCCTCAGCACACTTACTCCGCTGTTTAAGACAGTCGTTAATTTATACTTTCTTGACTTGTGAACTATTACTATTACAGAATAGGTAGGTATGACACTCAATCTATATTTACTGTACTAACAACTAGCACAGATATAAGCGTAGCGTACAAATGAAGACATGAGATGAATCTTAAACTGGTAGATCGTAAGTACTGTTAAAAAATATTGCTCATTTCCACAGTCACTGCTTATCGTAGCTACGTGTTTATGTGCATTATGTATGTATAAATGAAATTTGTCTAGAAGGCGAGATCTGTAATTGAGAATCTTTGAGTTATTTTCCACTAAAATCTATTGATGTATCGTAAGGTCGGGGTACTTTGGCCCTGAAGGGTAACTTTGGCCCGTGAGATTAACTCAGTCAATGGTTTTATTATTGCTTTGAGAATATACGTTTTTATATGGTTTTGATGTGGGCCAAAGTAACCCTCCAATGAGTCAAAGTACCAGTAAGTAAGTAAGTAGTAGTCCACTAATACAGGTAGGGTATTTCCTGTTAGTAGGAAAACTTTTATTAATAATTGTAATTTCCTTTTACCTCTATGAATAAGTAATTAGTATAAAAATATTAGAGTTCTATCAATGAATTAAACTTCAGGGCCTTATGGTCACTGACGACACCGATATTCTACTTCCAAACGTCGTGTTAAAAGTAAACGAATGTCACTCGCACTCGCACGCCATGTTTGTAAACATCATCAAAATGTTAAGGATTTTGCTTCAGCATAATGACGATTTAGGGTTGCTGCCCAAGGTCGTTGTTTGCTTTCATGTAAATGTAGCTTTTAATGTCCAGCACTTTCTTCAAAGTCAACTGTGACAAAGGTATGTCAGCTCTTGGTAGCTTTTAGCTTTCTATTTATGTACCTATATACACTTTTTCATTAAACTTTTATCACTTTAAACAACTGACAGGTTCTCCTAGGCTTAATTAACTAGGTGTTAATATAAAATGAGTTGCAATTATGTAGTTGTTATGCATTATTTAGCAGGTGGATTGTTTGTTCATCGGACTCGGACATCGGACATCGGAACCGACGGCCTTGTCACAGGCCTTGTGGACGGCAAGCTGCGGCCACCGACCCATGACGCCTCAACAATCATAAAATAAGAAAACATCCAAACTGTACCGAAACAAATCAATTTATTTTAATTGAGAACTGTTTAAAGCAAGTGTTCTAGAAGAAGACTAATGAAAAGTAGGTATATAGGTATATACGTTAATACAACTATTTAATTGAATGACAACACGCTGTCGTACCGTCAACTGCTGCAACTTTGCCCAACTAGCTACAACATTACCCGTTTTGTAAAAATATGATTTTCTACCAAAGCGTTATCTAGTTTTTACTACTATTAATGGAGAAATACTATTATTTACCTGGAAACCTATTTCAAGAAAAATATGTATTACAAAACTGATAGTTTTGAACGCAGTCGCTGTCAAAGCTTTCGAAACGACTACGTGTTTTTTCGGTGTCTCGAAAACTTTTGTCATTACTTTGAAAATACATAAGATAGCTTCCTGATAGTGTTCA
>NC_133481.1:7706726-7726023 GCF_025370935.1 Choristoneura fumiferana | reverse complement strand
AGTTCTGAGAACCAGTTGGTGAATACCTAAATAATTAATAAATGAGTGTTATGGCAACGTTTTACCTATTGTTATTACCGCGCCCTGGCGATTCTCCACTATTTGGATACGCTTGTTTCGTAAAAAAACAGTATTTACACCTAAAAATAGCAGACGAATCTGAACAACAATCTATTCAGCGATTTTATCTTTGCAGATCAAAGTGTAGTCACCTTGAAAAATCATATGATACCTACTCTTGAACTGATAATATTTTGTAGCGCTAGTTCACTGTAAATATTAGACCTTTACTGGATCGCCTTCTACAGGTACCCCTAGTGTTAAATTGCATATACATTTGGATATTTGGCCCGTTTTCATCGGTTTTTTTTCACATTTTTACCTAAAATCTTGTGATGATGTATATTTTCACTACAATTTTCTGGGTAGGATGGTAAACGATCATTACCAGAAGCATAAGTTACCTCAGGGGACGTAGAACGATCATTTTTTCCACTTACTAGTATGTTTTGAGTGATTGAAGACACTGGTTTAGTACTTACTGAACATTTCTATCTTCTCTCGTAACGTCAATATCTATTGAAAACGTCTACTAGATTATGTATGTTGTATGTTGCATATTTTGACAGTTTCATGCATATTTGTAGCACTTGTCATTCATAATATTGCATAAAAAAAATTCACTTTTTAGTTAATATATAATCCTGTATCTACTTATAATCTTTCAATACTGCAACAGTGCATTTTTTTAACCTAATACCTTTTCCACTGCCACTTTTTCCAAAGGCCCTACTTACTTATAATGAAAATAGGCTCCATCCATTCTACGACATAGGACTCCACAAAGGGGCGACTTTATGTTAATTTGAATTCATCACAAAAAAATACCTCGGCATTTTTCCGCTGCAGTGCAGTATAACTAGTTTTGTATGGTGAATATCCGTCTGCGGCGGTCCCATGACGTCACCCCATGGTCCGCGGATCCCCTGGACCGTGACGTCGTTTCCGCTGCCGCATCCGCCTTCCACCACAAATTATGTCAACTGTTAATCGAATTTTCATTTCGTAATTTAAAATTGTGCGGCACGGAAGCCTTTCGAAAACAATAAATGTCATCACGGCTCCTAAAGCAGCATCGCATGATGGTATACTGAATCAAACCAGACACATCAAGTCGCTTTGAGTGTCAAAATTGTAATTATATGTTATTTTAATGGCGCTCACTAAGTGGTCCCTACGAATAATAACTCTTAAATAGTAATGCTCCTCTACAATCATCTCATTCATATCAAGCCATAGGACGTCCACTATTGGGCATGGCTTCCCCATCCCTCTCACTACAAAAAAAAAAAATGACCGCTTTAAATTTGGTTCTACTTAAACGAACTGAGCAATCACAACGAGACGCTGAAGCCGCATTTACAACGCATTATGTAAACAGTACGCTCGCTATTCGCCTCGCGCCTCGCTTTGCGATTCGCGCGCTTGCGTCTGGTGCGGTTTACGGACGCGAAGCAAAGGCACGAATGGCGAACACGAACTTACTGTTTACAATTAGTAGTGAGGGATACGACGGCTCCAGATCATTTTTTTTGGTCCAAAATGGCGATTTTGGGGCGGGTCCAATCCTAAAAAAAAAAAAAAAAAAAAAAAAAAAAAAGGAAACACCCCCCACTTGGAGCGATTGGACGAGGTCTGAGAACGCTCCGCCCACTCCTTCCTGTACATATGTACTTCACTTCTGGGACAATGGCAACTCCGAAGCACCTAATCATAAAAGGTTCGACCCGCGAACAATACAAGCCGCGCGAACAATAGGCGCTCATTGTCCCTTTACCTGCTCTCGGCTCTGGCGCTAGCTCTATTGTTCCACTCACCTGACTACCGTACCTTTTTTTCATTCACTTGTTTCCTTTTACTACCTGGGTTCGCCGCACCTCTTGAGTTTTTCGAAATTCATTTGTGGCATTACATTTGAAATTTACCACGTGTTTTACGGTGGAGGAAAACATCGTGAGGAAACCTGCTCAAACCTGCGAAGCAATTCAATGGTGTGTGTGAAGTTCCAAATCAATTCAATCATCAAACTTTCCCCTGCCAATTTCGTAACTTTAAGGAATGGCATAAATCTAACCTAACCTAAACCTATCTTTTAGCAATATAATATATACTGAGCGGCAAAAAAATCTGGTCCTCAAATATATGCAATAATAGGTAATTTTGTATGTGGAGTGGGCCAAATTTTGTGCCGCTGAGTATATGAGAAATAGTAAACTATTAAGATTGAAATTAAGAAGTTCGTAAAGTTTGTGGGCGTCGGCTTCACATTAATGCTTTTCATTAGTACTTTATCAAACAAATCGTTATCTTATATTGTTAAAGCACATACATACATACTTACTTTATGTTTTGAGTTATACCTACACTTAATGTTTTATTTAATTACTCCTGTCTTTTTCGTCATACGATGCCAGTCTTAAAAATGCTGGTTTAAACTTGTACTATAAGCCATCAGCGTCTTTATAACGCACGTTGAAACTTTTAAAATTCTCATCTAAGACATCTCCAAATGCAGGTTTGAACTTGAAGGATCTAAGTGCATACACAGTGAATGATTCATGGTTTCCCTTTTACCAAACCACCCACCGTGCACCGTCTTCTATTGTTAAAATTTAATTACTTCGTTTCTATTGACCATGCGCCGCCTTTCTCAAAAAAATGCTGGTTTGTAAAGGTCCGATCCTCTCCTTTGTTCACCGGCATCCTTTGTGTGTACCCACCTCGGAAATATGCCATGCACAAGTCTAAACTTGTAGGATTTCATTGCGTATAAAAGGAAGTTTAAACCATTCCGCTTCATATCGTCTCAAAGAATTCATACGACAAGATCTCCGTCCAAGCGAGTCGTCGCGTAGTGTAAAAAGTTCAGTGTTTGGTTGATATACCTAGCAGTGTTTCGTTGGTCGAAGCGAGTCGTCGCGAAGTGTAAAAAGTTCAGTGTTTGGTTGATATACCTAGCAGTGTTTCGTTGCTGATATGGATGTAAGTAAGCTCTTGTTTTCATTGTATTTGGACCTGTTTGTTTTAATTTTTGTTTGATTGATAATTTTTTACTATGTATCTCTGTGTTTCCTTAGGTACCATCTAAC
Source organism: Choristoneura fumiferana (assembly GCF_025370935.1). Taxonomy (NCBI): domain Eukaryota; kingdom Metazoa; phylum Arthropoda; class Insecta; order Lepidoptera; family Tortricidae; genus Choristoneura; species Choristoneura fumiferana. The sequence continues at coordinate 7,722,874 of NC_133481.1, read as the reverse complement.
TCAACTTTGTAGCATTGTTTAAAATATCGTTTTTTTTTTCATTGTTATAGCTGACTGAAGAAAACACATTTAAGCACTATTATTATCCAGAGAATCACGATGAACTCAGCGATGACGGCGAAGGAACATTAGCTTTCAAAGTAAAGAGGGCAATCGCCAAGAACAAAAGACCTAATAACAGTATTCACGGATTCTTTGAAAAGCGCAAGAAAAAGAAGGTTCCCAAAAACTCTTCGACTGTTAGTCAAGCCACTGCAGATGGTGTTGCTTTTATCAAAGCAAACCAAGACGAATCAGCTTACGCATCACACCTCATTAAAATCGAGGTGTATGATATAGACAAGATTAAGAACATTCCCCCGACAGAACAATGGAAACATGCCGAAGTCCGTGTTAAATATTACGCCCACTCCGAAGAAGATGAACACGTTCAACAGACCAGAGACGTGATCTACAACATCACAAAGCAGTTAGCATCAAAAAGTGATTGTGTTAATTTCGTTTTAGACAATAAAAAATAAATTCTACTTAATTTCTTTCGGTTACCTGCTTAACTTCTGACTATCCTTTTCTTGTGAAACACTCTCATTGTTTCGTTTGTGGAGGCAAAGTAATAATGTAAAACCTTTTTTTCTTTTACTTAGTCCGCCGATATTTTGTTGTATTGTTTCATATCTAAACATTTTTGCCTGCTATACAATAGCAAAACGGTGCGTGTAATCTTTAAGGTTGAGCTTGGCTGGTATAAATAGAAGTCGGTCTCACTTAAAATACCACGTTTCCAAAAACATTCTCATGGATACGCAGAGCTGCAGTTTCTTCGATCAACAACTTGACCAACTAGTTGAAGATCAGGACTTGTACGAGCTATGCGAAAAAGTCGAGCAAGAATATTTCAAAACGTAAGTTACTATTTTTGTGATAATTGTACTATTTTTTCATGTTTGGACAGCATTGTCAAGACGAGCGTCGCGTTGAAACTTGTTTGATGTTAGCGACTTTAGGAAGGGGTGGCACCCTTGGGTATAAAAACCGAGTCTCCTTGCCACTTCAACCATTGTGACCGTGCCGGCGATTGCATTTTACGAATTTTGTTTAAAATGTATTTCAATTTGGACTTATCGCTAAACGAAGTTGCAAGTTTAGACAAATCTCTAATTTTGAGTAAATTCCATCGTTACATTCGAATGTGGTTTTTAAATAAAGTTTTACCGGTAACATGGTTAGAAGATCTGGATTTTATTCCATATTTTACACCATGCAATGGACACAATTATAACATGGAAGAATCTGAGGCATCTGATGTAATTGATGGTGTATTTCCAATGCAAGCATACTGTTTACTTTGTAAACATGAAAAGAGTTAGTTTACATATAAATTTACCTTCGGTGTGTTTTACAGTTTATATATATTAATATTAATGATTAATTTATTTTTTACAGATTTTTGCAAGCTGAACTAGGAGGATGCGGTGTAAAAAGAAGGTCATCTAAATCGACCAAAAAGACTCCAGTTAAGGCAAAGAAAATACGCTCTAACCCACCAGCCAGCTTCACATCTACGTCAACCGCATCGTCTTCAAATCAAAATGTGAGTACAGAAATTAATGATAATATTGAATGTTCTGTGTGTCATGTGTCAGTATCGCGAAAATATTATACAAATCATTTAAAAAGTAATACTCACAAAAATAATGTATTAAGTATCAGCAGAGAATTTAAAAATGTTCAGATAATTGAAAGCGCGTTTGGGAATAGGGTAGTTACGTACAGAATTGCATCAGATTCAATTGCAAATCAACCGTTAGAAACACCGAGATTATTTTTAGAAAACATTAAAGACAAAATATTTACATTATTTGATCAATCCATAGCAGAGCACTTTGTAGTAAAGGTAAATTTTATACTTCATGCCGACTTTACACAACAAACTAAGCAATTAAATAATACATTCGATTTTCAAACGTTTAATTATGTTGTTTGCAAAGGTGATTCTAAAGACTACATATTTTCATTACTTGCAAACGAAATTATAAATAAAGTAACCAATTTCGAAAAAAAAGACAGCGGGTGGAGTCTAACAAAAATAAACTATTTAGACATGAATGTGAATAAATTCAATCCATTACGTGGTTCATCTTACATAGATTTACCAAAAGATATAAAGAACAAAAATGCAATTATAAACGTCCAAAACAAAGATCATGAGTGTTTTCGTTGGGCTGTATTATCAGGGTTATATGCACCTAATAACAACGCGAACAGGGTTGCATCATATATATCTCACAGGAATAAATTAAAATTTGATAATCTTTCTTTCCCAATTAAAATAAACGATATCCATAAATTTGAAATGCTGAACAATCTAAGCATTAATGTCTTTGGTTTGGAGTACGACTCAGAAAGCAAACAAAATAAGGTAGTTGGTCCATTACACTTAACAAAAAGTAGGAAAGCCACCCATTTAAACTTGCTGTACATAAATCAAGGTACTAACGGACATTATTGCTACATAAAAAGTCTTTCGAGATTAGTATCAAAACAAATGACATCATCAGAACATGCAATCTTTATTTGTGATGGATGTTTAATTTATTTCAAATCACGTGAAAATTTGCAGAAACATCAAGATCATGATTGTTTCCACGTCTGTACAAACTTGCCCTCTCAAAACGTAGCCAAAAGAAACTGGTTTAATGAATTAGTTCCATCTAGCGAAATATCATTTAATAATTACGATCGTAAATTGAGGCTCCCATTTGTTGTATACGCAGATTTCGAAGCATTTTTAAAGCCTATTAATACTTGCACAAACGATCCAAGTAAATCTTCGACAACTAATATTCAGGAACATAAGGTGTATAGTTTCGGATACTATATAAAATGTTCATATGATAATACTTTGTCTGTATATAGGACATATACAGGTGAAAATTGTGCAGAATCATTCATGAAATTTATTAAACGAGATTTAGAGAACATTTGCAAGAAGAACACTTTTGTAAAAAGTCCTTTGCCTTTAACGGAACAAGATAAAGTAACCATCGCCCAAAGTAAAACGTGCTACATCTGTCAAAATAATTTAAATGGTGAATTATTCGTTTCTTACAACCATCATACTGGTGCTTTTGAAGGAGTAGCTCACCCGTCTTGTTCTAAGAAATATCGAACCCCAAATTTTGTACCTGTGTTTTTACACAATTTAAGTAACTATGACGCCCATTTTCTAGTACATGGACTGGGATTTGAAGAGGGTAACATAGAAATTATTCCGCAAAACAAAGAGAAATATATTGCTTTTTCGAAGCAATTAAATATTAATAATAATCGTACTATGAAATTAAAATTTCTTGATTCTTTTAAATTTATGAGTAGTAGTCTTGATAAATTAACCAAAAATTTACTACCTGAACAGTTTCAAGAACTTCGGCTAAATTTCCCCTGCGAACAAGACTTTAAACGTTTATTAAGAAAAGGGTATACCCATATGAACATATGACATCTATAGAATCATTAAAATTAACTAGCCTTCCCGAATATAAAGCTTTTTACAGCTCATTAAATGATGTCAATATTTCAAAAAATGATTACCAACATGCCTGTGATGTATGGAATCACTTTAATTGTCAAAATATGGGAGACTATTCAAACCTTTATTTAAAAACAGACGTTTTGTTATTAGCGGATGTATTTGAAAATTTTAGAAATGTTTGTATGGAAACATATGGATTGGATCCTGCTCATTATTATACAGCACCGGGTCTAAGTTGGGACGCCATGTTAATGTACACCAAAATCAATTTAGAACTTCTAACTGATATCGACAAAATTACTTTTATAGCAAATAATATAAGAGGCGGCATTTCCCAATGTAGTAACAGACATGCAAAAGCAAATAATATATTTATGCCTGAATATGATCGAACTTTGCCATCATCATTTCTGATGTATCTCGATGCAAATAATCTGTACGGTTGGGCAATGTCACAATGTCTTCCCACAGGCAAGTTTGAATGGGTGGATGTGAATACAAATTTTAAAGTACCTGATGACGCTGAACATGGGTACATTTTGGAAGTTGATTTGGAATATCCTAATAACTTACATGATTTACATTCTGATTTACCATTCTGTCCGGAAAATGTGTGTTTAGGCGGCTCTAAAGACAAAAAGCTGATTCCTAATTTGCATAACAAAACAAATTATGTCATTCACTATAGAAACCTTAAACAATGCTTAGAATCGGGGTTAAGTTTAGTTAAAATTCATAGAGTTTTAAAGTTTGAGCAGAAACCGTGGTTGAAACCATACATAGATTTGAACACACGTATGCGTTCTATGGCCAAAACAGATTTTGAAAAGGACTTCTTTAAGTTAATGAACAATTCCGTGTTTGGCAAAACGATGGAAAATGTAAATAAAAGAGTTAATGTAAAATTACGGAACCACTGGACAAATCGCGGAAAAACTGAAGGCGTTGAATCTTTAATTGCAAAACCAGAATTTCACAGTTTATCTATATTTTCCGAAAATTTGGTTGCAGTTCAACTGAAAAAAACAAAAGTTTTGTACAACAAACCTATTTACCTAGGATTTTGCGTACTCGATTTGTCAAAAACGTTAATGTATAACTTTCATTATGATTTCATGAAAACTAAATTCAAAAACAATCTTAAATTGCTCTATACAGACACGGACAGTCTGGTTTATCAGATATTTACAGAAAACTTGTACGCTGATATAAAGCCAGATTTGGTATCGCACTTTGATACCTCTGACTATCCTCCGGACAATGTATACGGTTTTCCATTAGTGAATAAAAAACAATTGGGATTCTTCAAAGATGAAAATAACGGCAAAATTTTTAAAGAATTTGTTGGTCTTCGATCAAAAATGTACGCAATGGACGTACAAAGTACTATAATAGCAAAAGCAAAAGGTGTCAATAAATGTGTTACCAAAAAATTATGTATGGAAGACTATAAAGACTGTTTATTCAATAGTAAAAAACTGTTGTGTGAAATGATGCGGTTCAGATCAATCAAACATGTAATATTTACTCAAAAAATAAATAAAATATCATTATCACACTGCGACACGAAACGATATTTGTTGCCAAATTCAACTGACACGCTTGCTTGGGGACATAATAGATTAAAGAACATTCAATTTTAATATTACTTTCTGTACAATATGTGATGATACTAGTGATATAAAAATTTATTTTCATTGTACTTATATACTTATAAGGTTTTGTAATTGTTGCGCATGCACTAGCGATAAGACGATAAAAATTGGTTTCATTGTACATATATATAAAAAAAATAAAAAAGGTTTTGTAATATTTGTGCATGCACTACTGATAAGACAAAAAATGTGTATCCTACTATAGATTTTTTGAAAGAAGAAAAAAATTACTGCCAAGTTTCTTGCGGCGCATTCTTCTTGGCAATGATGGTCTTTCCGAAGCGCTGGTAGTTTCAATAAAAGATAAAAAATATTGTTTGTTTCTTTGCTTTTGTTACCTATAACTATATAACCATATCTGAATTTTAACTTCTATCATTTGTGACGAAGACCTTTTGAAATCGGCACGTGTTTCCTTGCATAACATAATAAATAATGATTCACTTTTGTCATCCTTTCACGGCCATAGTAGCTGGTCCAAGTGGTTGTGGAAAATCAAACTTTGTCACAAACTTTTTAAAGGATTGTAAAATAATATGCGACGTAGATTTTTCGGAAGTAATTTGGTGTTATGATGAAATGCAACCTTTGTACAACCTGGACAATGTAAATTATAGTCAGGGTATACCTGATATCAACATGTTCGACGGGAAGCAACCTAAACTTCTTATAATCGATGATTTGATGAGAGAGGCAGATGGACGGATCGTTGACATTTTCACGAAAGGTAGTCATCATAGAAACTTAAGCGTGTTTTATATTACACAAAATTTATTTCACCAGGGAAAAGGCCAGCGTGACATCTCGCTAAACACAAGTTACATTATATATTTTAAAAATCCTAGAGACAAAACTCAAATACGTTACTTGTCACGACAAGTTTGCCCTGAAAACTCAAAGTTCGTAGATGAAGCCTACAAAGATGCCACCAAAGATGCTCATGGTTACCTAATGATTGATCTGAAACAAAATACTGATGACTTATGTCGTTTCAAAACTAAAATATTTCCATCCGATAAATATTGCACAGTGTATATTCCTAAAAAAGGATTTAAATATGGCAAGAGTCAACTGGTTTTGGTCAGTTCTAAATGATGTCCGAGAGTGTGAGCACATATAAACATTTACTAGAAGCGCTGCAAGTACTCAAACCAAAATATCGCACAGCATTGCTTAAAGCTTGTGATGATGATGAAATAAACATTATATGTGAGTGTATTTATAATGTTTTAAAAGGGAAAATTCCATTGGAAAAAGAAGAAAAATTAAAATTAAATAAACATAAAAATATATTGCGAAAATTAGTTTCAAAGGGAAAACAAAAACTTAGAAAAACCATTATCATTCAAAAGGGCGGTGCTTTTCTACCTCTTATATTAGGCGCAGTTTTAAGTGCTTTATTTAACTCTATAACATAATCAAAATGGAGAATATGAAAAAAATGCTATTAGTGGAGCAAGATTTCGTTGAAAGACTTAAACACAATGAAAATCTAACTGAAAACTCATCATCTCGTCTAGATAGGGAGATGCAAAAAATACTTAAAGGTAAAATGGATGATCGTGAAAAATGGGCATTGTATTCCCAAGCACTACAACGATTTTTGCATTTTGCTGAAGCAGATCGAAAACCTTTTAAAATACCTATAGTCACGGATGAATTTGACCACCGCAACAACGACCACAAAGATTTAGTCCCAGAGCTAAAAAAGGAGGAAAATGTTAATAATGATACAGCTTTAAATCCGATCTTACCAGAACTTGATACCACCCCACCACCTGACACACCGACTCAACATTATCCTTTGGAATTTACTCCATCTCATATCATAGAGAGAGTACCGAAATCTTACAAACAGAAAACCAAAACTTTACTGGATAACATTATGCTTCATAAAAAAAAAATTTGGTGGAAGCCTGGAGGGGAAGTTGTATTAAACAACCACACCATCCCAAATACTAATATTGTTGATCTAGTAAACGATGTGATTAGACCTCTTAAACGTACAAAACCAAAGGGATGGGAAGAATTCACCTTAATTTTAAAAGAAATAAGAGTGCCTGCATCTTGTATAGGTAACCCACTAACGCAGAATTTTTTAAAAAATCTCTTGGAGAGAGGGAATTAAAGGAGCTCGACACACCATTTTCGTCTACAATTGCAAGAAATTCATCATTAGCGGAAAACGCATCTACACCTATTTCTAGTAGAACACGTGATTCGAAAAAAAAGAAATTAGATTGGGAAAGATGGACCCCCTATTAGATATTCACAGGATTTACTACGATGTGTCCAATCCTGCCGGATACAGTAGCATCAATAAGTTGGCGAAGGAGATGAAAGGTAAAATGAGTAAAAAGGAAGTAAAAAGATGGCTGCAGTCTCAGGAAACGTACACATTACATAAACCTGTTCACAGAAGGTTTACTAGAAACAGGTACATATTATCTAATTATAATGAACTCTGGCAAGCTGATCTAAGTGATATGCGTACTTATGCTCAATATAATGATGGATACAAATATATTCTTTGTGTTATTGACGTGTTTAGTAAATATGCTTTTGCGCGAGCAATGAAGAGTAAAAAACCTGAAGTTGTTAAATCCTGTTTTGATAGCATTTTTACAGAAGCTAATGCCACTCCTCGCCATATTAATCTGATAAAGGTACAGAGTTTGTTTCAAAAGCTGTACAACAGTACTTTAAAAGTAGAAATATTAATTATTATACTACTAATAATCCTGATATTAAAGCTAGCATAGTGGAAAGGTTTCAGAGAACTCTTAAAATGATTTGATAATCATGGGATAAATTCATTTAGCTTATACGTTGATGGACAACAGGTTCCTTCAAAAACATTACAACCCTCGTTCAAAGATGGGCTGATCGTATCCACTTATCATACATTGTTTTCTGGTACTGGTATCCATTTTTTGAATGAAGGTAATGAAATAGCAAGAGAAGGATATGGAGGGGGATATTGTTTATTAGCTTTTGACTTAACTCCAGATCTTTCAGCCAGTTCAAGTTCACATTGGAATTTAGTTAGACATGGTAGTGTTAGATTAGAGGTCCGTTTTGAGACAGCTTTAACACAACTCTTAATTGTGTTGTTTATGCAGAGTTTGATAATGTTGTAGAAATTAATAAAAACCGAGATATAACTGTTGATTACAATAGTTAAATAAGACAGCTGTATACTAAATCTATCACATCTATACCGTAGTCTATAATGGATACATCGGAAATAGAATATTTTATGAGTAAAATTAATTTGAACATAAAATCAAATGTTTTTGCCGCTAACAAAATGCCTTTGTTTGTTCAACTACCTATTTATCTTATCAGCAATTTGGATCCAGATTACAAGCCTGGTTCTCATTGGATTGCCATTTACATTGATATTAACGGTGTTGGAGAATACTTTGATTCATTTGGTCGACAACCAGAAGGTTATCATAAGAGGTTTTTAAAGAGAAATGCCAAGAGGTGGTTTTATAACCACAAATCATTTCAAAATCCTTTTACCTCAGTTTGCGGTGAATATTGTTTAGTTTATCTGTATTTTAAGAATAAAGGAAAAACTATGTATGATTTTCAAAGCCTATTTTCTGAAAATTCTTTATGTAATGATCTTATTATAAGAAATATGTTTAATTCATTTTTTATGTAATAAATTTTTTATTAATCTATTTTTTGTTTTACTTCAATCCTAAAATTTAAAAGGCGGATTTTCAAGGGAAATATGTTGTGGTACACAGATACAGATTAAATAATACAAAAAATTAAGTTTTTAAAAATTTATTCAAACCAACAATTTACATTATTACTTTGCCTCCACAAACGAAACAATGAGAGTGTTTCACAAGAAAAGGATAGTCAGAAGTTAAGCAGGTAACCGAAAGAAATTAAGTAGAAATTATTTTTGATTGTCTAAAACGAAATTAACACAATCACTTTTTGCTGCCAATAGCTTAGTGATGTTGTAGATGACGTCTCTGGTCTGTTGAACGTGTTCATCTTCTTCGGAGTGGGCGTAATATTTAACACGGACTTCGGCATGTTTCCATTGTTCTGTCGGGGGAATGTTCTTAATCTTGTCTATATCATACACCTCGATTTTAATGAGGTGTGATGCGTAAGCTGATTCGTCTTGGTTTGCTTTGATAAAAGCAACACCATCTGCAGTGGCTTGACTAACAGTCGAAGAGTTTTTGGGAACCTTCTTTTTCTTGCGCTTTTCAAAGAATCCGTGAATACTGTTATTAGGTCTTTTGTTCTTGGCGATTGCCCTCTTTACTTTGAAAGCTAATGTTCCTTCGCCGTCATCGCTGAGTTCATCGTGATTCTCTGGATAATAATAGTGCTTAAATGTGTTTTCTTCAGTCAGCTATAACAATGAAAAAAAAACGATATTTTAAACAATGCTACAAAGTTGAGTTAGATGGTACCTAAGGAAACACAGAGATACATAGTAAAAAATATCAATCAAACAAAAATTAAAACAAACAGGTCCAAATACAATGAAAACAAGAGCTTACTTACATCCATATCAGCAACGAAACACTGCTAGGTATATCAACCAAACACTGAACTTTTTACACTTCGCGACGACTCGCTTCGACCAACGAAACACTGCTAGGTATATCAACCAAACACTGAACTTTTTACACTACGCGACGACTCGCTTGGACGGAGATCTTGTCGTATGAATTCTTTGAGACGATATGAAGCGGAATGGTTTAAACTTCCTTTTATACGCAATGAAATCTTGCAAGTTTAGACTTGTGCATGGCATATTTCCGAGGTGGGTACACACAAAGGATGCCGGTGAACAAAGGAGAGGATCGGACCTTTACAAACCAGCATTTTTTTGTGAAAGGCGGCGCATGGTCAATAGAAACGAAGTAATTAAATTTTAACAATAGAAGACGGTGCACGTTGGGTGGTTTGGTAAAAGGGAAACCATGAATCATTCACTGTGTATGCACTTAGATCCTTCAAGTTCAAACCTGCATTTGGAGATGTCTTAGATGAGAATTTTAAAAGTTTCAACGTGCGTTATAAAGACGCTGATGGCTTATAGTACAAGTTTAAACCAGCATTTTTAAGACTGGCATCGTATGACGAAAAAGACAGGAGTAATTAAATAAAACATTAAGTGTAGGTATAACTCAAAACATAAAGTAAGTATGTATGTATGTGCTTTAACAATATAAGATAACGATTTGTTTGATAAAGTACTAATGAAAAGCATTAATGTGAAGCCGACGCCCACAAACTTTACGAACTTCTTAATTTCAATCTTAATAGTTTACTATTTCTCATATACTCAGCGGCACAAAATTTGGCCCACTCCACATACAAAATTACCTATTATTGCATATATTTGAGGACCAGATTTTTTTGCCGCTCAGTATATATTATATTGCTAAAAGATAGGTTTAGGTTAGGTTAGATTTATGCTATTCCTTAAAGTTACGAAATTGATTTGGAACTTCACACACACACACCATTGAATTGCTTCGCAGGTTTGAGCAGGTTTCCTCACGATGTTTTCCTCCACCGTAAAACACGTGGTAAATTTCAAATGTAATGCCACAAATGAATTTCGAAAAACTCAAGAGGTGCGGCGAACCCAGGTAGTAAAAGGAAACAAGTGAATGAAAAAAGGTACGGTAGTCAGGTGAGTGGAACAATAGAGCTAGCGCCAGAGCCGAGAGCAGGTAAAGGGACAATGAGCGCCTATTGTTCGCCCGGCTTGTATTGTTCGCGGGTCGAACCTTTTATGATTAGGTGCTTCGGAGTTGCCATTGTCCCAGAAGTGAAGTACATATGTACAGGAAGGAGTGGGCGGAGCGTTCTCAGACCTCGTCCAATCGCTCCAAGTGGGGGGGTGTTTCCTTTTTTTTTTTTTTTTTTTTTTTTTTTTTAGGATTGGACCCGCCCCAAAATCGCCATTTTGGACCAAAAAAAATGATCTGGAGCCGTCGTATCCCTCACTACTTATATATTCGTCTACCTGATGGGCTTCTATCACTCCTCCTGGCTAGTGCTGAGGCACCGACTTCAAACTAGTGCCTTAATAGGAGAGGAAGGAGAAAAAGGTTTAATTTTTTGCTTTTCAGTTTTTTTGTACGTGGATTGTTCTGAGTTACGCTTCCTGATTAAGAAGTACTATTTTTTCGCCATGCATATTTCAGCCTATTTAGTAAGCGTAATGTCAAAATTAATAAACAATTGAATAAAGTTTTTTTTTACAGCAGCATAGCATTTGGGCGTATCTGTTATTGGTGGAATCTGCCAAAAACCATTTGGACCACAGCCTAGCTAGTACGCACATTTAAATTTCAGTACGACTGTTACATTCCGTGGTTACATTTGTATTTTTTGCGTCTCTCAAATTAAAGCTCAAACAATGCAATTTTAAATGCACACCACGTTTTTAATACACAGCGATACTTTTGATATCTATATTCTATAGGTAGAGTCATTCACGATAACGCGTGCCGTGGTTCGTATTACAATATTACAATGTCATTAATGGCTAATTTGGACAAAATCACGCGTCTTCGTGGTTGGAACTAGATATAGCTATTACTAGTATTTACCAAGCGACTTCGCGCGCGTTTAACATTTTTAAAGGGCAATCTATTGAGTGCAGACTCATACTCTTTGGCACTACCTACTTAACCCTGTGTTTGGGACTTAACTCGGAGTTACATAGTTAACTCAACCCCGCCCGTGCAAGTGTGCAAGTCCACCTATGACCTATATATTTAGTCGGATTAATTTTAATTAAGTTTTCAGCGGCAGAGTTAAATGATTCAAAAGAACCTTTGATAAGCCAAAGAATCTCTCAGTAAGACAGTGTATAACAGTCTCAACATTAGTCATTCTCATTGGCCATTAGAAAACAAGAGGCCACCCGCGCACGCGTAGCGCTCCCAATATGGCCACCGATTGTCGCAGGTTCACTCACCACCACGGTTCCCACCCATTTAGGGTTTGTAAGGAAAGTCCCGTTTTTAAACCCCTTTGGGGTTTTTGTGAGGCTAAAGGATGTCATGTCCGTCACTCTAAAAATTATATGATATTTCTTAAACTACAATCTTTTGATTACCGTATAGTTTCAAACGTGTTAGCAACTTGTGTCGTGTTGGTACAGTCGGATCTGTGACATATCGAGTATGTTTATTTACGTCTGCGAGAGGCCACACCACTGTTTAAAAAACGGTGACGGTACGGAATCGCAGTGACGCATCGTATGCGCACCGTTTTTATCGCATGCCCGCCACACTGCTGCTTAAAATACGCAGACGGAGCGGCATCGCAGTGACGTGCCGCAAACGTCACGACTTTTGGTGGAGAGCATGCGGTAAATTCCTGATGTTTACGGCACGTCACTGCGATTTCGCACCATTTGCGAATTTTGAGCAGCGGTGTGGAGAGCGTGCAATAAAAACGGTGCGCATCGATGCGTCACTGCGATTCCGTACCGTCACCGTTTTTTAAGCAACGGTGTGGCCGCTCCTTTAGGGTTGGTTTTGCATGAAATACGTCTATATGACACGTAGCCGCTTATACGTGTAGTTCATCATTATCATCATCATACCAGCCGCAGGACAACTCCTATTGGACATAGCCTGATTGGAAGCGGCATGAACATGTAGTAGAAAGGGACGGTGATTACGATCGCAAGCGCCCGATCGCTAGACAAAACGACCACCTAGTCTGTCGTGGTCGGCAACATCGGAATGACACATTGACAGTTACGTCGTCTGGCTTAAGTGGCATATATAGCTCGTACTTAGTCACTTCATCTTTTGGCGGCAGCGGCGGTCGTGCCTTACACCCCGTTCTCCGTAAAGCACCATCATTACTCACTCGAAATTACGCTTCTCGTTTGGTATTTTGGCGTCTTATTTTTCGTCTGGCAATATATAGAGCGTACACTTCCGATTTACCCTGGGCCTAGCACTCCGTAATAACGTTACTAAAACGTAAAAATATAACATAATTGTAACAATAAAAAAACTAAATGGGATCAAACGGGAGGCTTACTGCCTACTTTCCCAAACAAAAAAATATTTTTCTAAATTGGTTTATAATTGACTAAATTCTGAGGTAACAAACGTAAAATAGAATAAAGTCCTCCTTCTTATGGGATTGCAAGTATTAGCTAATGTTCGTTAACCATTTTTCGACGATTTAAATTATAATATGTGTTTCTCTCAGATATAAAGCGCAGAGCATTTCCTTTCATTTACTTTCCCACTAGTATTAATTACTGTGCGTAAGGCAAACATGTTTTTAGCCTCGCCAAAACATATTGTGCTCGTCGTCTGCAATCCCAGTTACACTCGTGTCCCGGTGTCCACATTTTCCCATCGCTTCTGGTGGTAACCCTACTAAGAATCTCGACAATAGTATTTAAATATTAAAAGCTATTTTCAAACTTGCAACTGGAACTGAATTTTAAATCTGTGTATAATGAAGTTATGACAGATGGGAGATTTAGCCGTGAAGTAGTGTTACGAAACTGTCCGTCACCCGCCATATTGGAACTAGGTTGAATACCCAGTGGCTAACTTTGCTGCTTGCTTGTGCTGAATGTTCATCAGCTGTTTTTGTCAGTTGAAATGGCAAAAGTTATTGGAAGAAACATGAATTCCGAAAAACTCAAAGGTGCCAGCCATCTTGAGAGACCATAGACCATACTATATTACCACTAGGGTAGCCACTATAGGCTAAGACATGATTCTTATAAAATAGTTCTTGAAGCAGTAGGTAATAATTGAAGGTTATTAACGTGTTTTCAGCAACATTAGGGCGAGGAAGATTATAAAGAATTTAAATAATGTGTTTTAGCTATATACGTAATTGAAGATACGTAATTCTAGAAGACAAAAAATATATCTAAGAAAAAAGAACTATCTAAACAGAAAGTCTACTTACTCTATCTTGAGTTTCATACTGAAACCAAGGGTTCTTGCTGAAACTAATAAACTTACCAGTAGGTAAGCTAAGATATAACTTGGACATACCCTAAGTTATGGATGCATTAGAGCTTTACCAAAAATTTACTACGGTCCACTATATTGCAGGACGAAAATATGAAGCTCTCGTCATGAACTCGGCGAAGTGCTATTTATATATTATAATATTATGAGTGAATATAGTTATAAAACAAAATAGGCAACCGACTTCAAAAAAAAAAAACAACGAAAACAACTTAAAAACCGAAGTTAACCAAAAGATACAGATACAGATTTTTTTAAGAAGAATTAAACGGAATAAATCATTATTACTATGTTTCTGTACGGGTTTCCTACTGATTGATCACTTTGAAGTCAGTAACAAACCCAGGCTTAGGTACGTAATAGGTAGGTATAGGTAGGTAGCATGTAAGTAAGGCATAGGACTAACTAGAATCACTCTAGGCCCTATACTACTACAATATAAAGTGCAAATTCGAACTTAGTATCTTGCCGTCCCGCTGACGTTAAAATTATTTAATACAAGAGTGATACGATACGAACTTGACACATATCTTTGTGTTCTTTATTTGTACCTAATTAATAATATTGTTGTGTCTTGTGTTGTGAATAAATGTATTTTCTTTCTTTTAACTTTGATTTTCGTAGTAGCGCCGGGTGCTGACTCGTGCCGAGGCATGATGAGGAGTTTTTCTTACGGCTTAACTACTTCGCACATTTCTTTAAAAGCTTGTCCTTACGATACTGCAAAACAGCATATTACTCTAATTAACATTACCAGCTAAGAAAACAAACAATACTAAATGGAAGCATTTTTAGCATATAGTGGAAAAGCTGCCTTAATTGACGTAGCCGATCAAAGCACAGGATTTGCATGGCAAAAGACCGCTGATTGGGTTTCGAATGACCCGACGATGCCTATTGAAAAGCAGTGACGCATAGAGCGTGATATCAGAGTGCTATACATCGTTACTGAGGTATATGATCGGAAAATTAACCCATAGCGAATTGTTACAATAGTTTATCTGTTATTCTATACTATAGTCTCTAGCTCGTTGGATTTGATTTGTTGGATTTTGCTATTTTGGCTACTTAGTCAATCCAAACTACAATGCGTTCGTATTTTAACGGCTTATGGGAATGTCGCGTGAAAAACACTAAATCGTCACAAAATTACGGCAAATGCCGTTTTTGTTTGGCTGTATATACTTAAATAAAAAACATTAATCAATATAAAATAAAATAAAAATATCATGGGACACTTGACACCAATTGACCTAGTCCCAAACTAGCAAAGCTTGTACTATGGATACTAGGCAACGGATAAACATACTTATATAGATACTACATACTTAAATACATATTAAACATCCAAGACCCGAGAACAACATTCGTGTTATTCACACAAATATCTGCCCGGCCGGGATTCGAACCCAGGACCTCAAGCTTCGTAGTCAGGTGCCTAACCACTTAGCCATTCCGGTCGTCCAATAAACTGAACATAACATTATCCTGTTTTGCAATGGAAACACGAGGAAGGAAAAACAGAATATTAAATAATTCCAAAGATTAACACACGACCGTATGGATAATTCAATCAATCACCGAGGGAATGATAGTGATACAAGTAATTAAGGCGCTGTACGTAGTGAAAACTACAATTTTAGAAAATATTTAAAATATACTTACACAATACTTACAACTGCAATTTTTTTATATGTATATTTTCGGTCTATTAGCTCGTTTTTGACTTCATCAAAAAACACGATTGCTCACAAAAACCTCGATAGATTATTTTTTGAAAAAGAGCTTCGTTTACACGTTAAACCAAATATTTATAAAAACTATTATGTATATCAACACAAAATTTGCTTTTATTAAATAGTTTTTTAGTAATTTAGATTTATGCTTCATAGATTTTCAATAGGTTGAGTACATCAATCATACCAATTATTTCGTCTT
>NC_133481.1:7643024-7702633 GCF_025370935.1 Choristoneura fumiferana | reverse complement strand
ATTAGTATGGATTACGCTGTATCAAAGTCTAGACGGTGTGAATCACGTTCCAAAACATATTTTCATTGAAACCGATTGGCTAACGAATGATTCGTAGATTAGGTAGAGAATAACAACAGTAATTTGTTATTTTATGCAAGGGTGGAAAGTTACTGTTTGGCGCGAGTGTTTATATTCTAGTGCGCAGGGTGCGTGCCAGCACTAACGTTGTCCTAAATATGATGGCTGATAAAGTAGATTGTCCATATGTACGCCATTGTTGCGATAGACATGTAAGAATAAATTAAATTATAAATAATTCTGTTGACATGATAATAATTTCAATTAATTTAGTGTTTTTTAATTATTATTTTTTGTAATATAATGTGACAATGTAATTTTATGATTTAATCAAGTGTATTTTGTTTCTATGATGTGTCATTTTTTTTCTTCTTTTCTTTTGTATTTTCTATGGAAACGAAAAGCGAAAAAACTCACATTTCACTTCACTACTGCGAGAAAAATAGTAGGAACTTAGATGGAAAAAATGCATTACGATGAGCTGAAATTGCTTAATAACTGTGTTAGAGTAATTGAAATTCAATCCTGAAGTACTTGTTATTGATTAGTCGCTCCGTTGGTCAAATGTGGTCTTCATTATCAGTTCCATTTTACCAAATGATGATTTCCAAGAGCAAATGCACGAGTTACTACTAAATATATCCAAATTACTATGTGATCCCTAGAATATTTGAAGAGGAATTCCTAGACGGGCGAAAAAAAACTTTTTCAAATCGGTACATAAACGAGTTCTGAGTTAACAAACATAAAAAATATATTAATTCAAAACCACCGGGCTCGAGTCCCGAACTGAGTACAAGTTTCTTTTTTAAATGTATGAATGCAGTTTGTCTTGTAACTAAAATTGCTGACATGGTTCCTACGAGTATAAAACAGATTATCGCATGTCTTATAGTTTCAGACTTTCCCATATTGACCGATATGAATGTTACACCCTGTATAGGCTGGCATGATGATGATGATGGCTAAGGCATAAATGTGTTCCTAAAAAAACAACTCAAGAGGAATTTATTACAATAAGTACCTGCGTCTGTTATCAGTTAGCTTATGGAATTACGGAGAATGAATTTTCCTGTAGATTTCTTATCATGAAACCATTAGGTACATGATTTGCCTACGCGCGAATGTAACTTATTTTTTTTTCTTGTTTTAATCGCTTATCGTTTGCCATCAGACACGGAAATGTGGGCCATAAATAATGGTTATGCCTTTCTTTTATACTGTTGCTTTCAGTTATGTTTTTAATGGTCCGTTAAATACATGGAGAAATTAACCTAAAGAACCCTAATACAGGCTATAATATATATTTAGGGTTTCGTAGTCCTGCTAGGAACCTTTACTTAAAGTTTCGCCATGTCCCTTCCTCCGGCCGTCCGTATAGTGTGTAAATTAAATACTCGTAAGGTACCTATCGTTTATCCTCTACAAGAAACAAAGAGTAATTAAAATGTTAATAATTTGTAATTAGTAGTCTTGAACTCTGTTTAGTAATATTGTATAACGATACAACAAAATAACTCTTCACATAATAAATGGTTCAGAGCAATAGCACATTAGCAAAATTGGGACAGTACAAGTAAGTTATTGCTACGGAACGATCTCTTCCAGTCAATATTTGAAAACAGAAAGAAACAAATTTAAACAGGTGGTGCAATAATCAACATGGAGAACTTTAATAAAAATACATATTTTATTGTACTCAATACGAGTAGGTAATTAAATTATTACACAGTCAGGTACAAAATAAGGTGAGCTTTATTCACTCATTCACTCAATAAAACATGTTTTGCTATAAATACTTAAGAATATAATGAATCTATATATCTAAGTTTCATGATGAATCGGTCATTAAGTACTGTAATGTCATGTAAACGTTTTTTATCAATAAATAAATAAATATAAACATTTCATATTGAATTACAAAAATTAGATTCATTATTTTTGCGATATTTCAGAGAATATTGGAATGTCTATGGCTTGGGCGGCTGCTAAACCAGTATATTATTAAAGGTGTAGCTGGTACTCGCAGGGCTGGCATCTTGGGAATTTCCCCCTAATTAAAGAGGAAATTATTACGACTGGAATGTGTGTGAATTACTAAATATTAAGAGTAGTAAATCATGGTACCATGACATCTATGTACTAGACTGCATGTGTCTTACATCAAAACGGCGCACAAAAACAGTTCACAGCGCGCGGGTTTGTAAACAGTTCATCACATATAGTCTGTTGACGTCCGTGACAGGTGTGTGTCAAAGTAATATTGATGATTGGTGCGCCGCGCGTTTTGTTCCAAACAGCCAGTCTAGTGCCGTAAGGTACATAGATGTCAATGATGGGTACACATTTTAAATAGTACTTATTATGTAATTACCGATGTATGAATAAGTTTTCTCCTAAAAACACATAACATTGAAAAACAACGAAAAAAAATCTTAGGCCGTATATTGAACCCGGGTCTTCGTCAATACGTGACACGTGCTTATACACGGCAAATTTCCCAATGTGTTCTGAAGGCTGATACCATTTATTTTAATTTGCGAATTTTCGTCGCCAGTTTTAACTCAAGTTTTTGCTAACGGTACTTGATTATTGCATGGTACAAAATACTGATCTCTATACATGAACCGAATTCCAAGTTAACTTGACCACGCGAAGTCTTTCAAAATTCACTTGCGAGATTTACTAAGTATCTATTCGAACCACTCAAAAATACGTTACTACGGCCTTATTGCGTCGGAATAAGAGTCTGTGGTATTTATTTTTGATACTTTGAATAAGTTCATATTTTAACACTTGACTACATTGCAAATTAAATAAAAGATTAAGTACTTACCTACCTATAAAAAGTGAGTAAGTACTCTTACTTATTTATTTATTGTTGGGTTTTGGGGTTTTAGGGGTAAAAAGAGGAAGATGGTAACCCTAATTATGAGGAACAAAAAGTCGGTTACGTAGTCGTCTTACATCACCACTGACCATTTGAAGCCAAAGCCGATTTGTCATTCCGTATTCGTTTTAACATTTCATTATCGTTCGTATTTATGGATCATAAAGCACTTGAAGGAACACCCTGTTTTCATTGACTTGTTACTTTGTATCTTTGTAGGAAGCGGAAGGGAGGATATTCGTGGAATATATTCATGATATTCATGTTCAAAGAATTATGTAAGTAGGTACTATTATATTTGCTAATTTTAGGACATTTTCTTTCCCACCGAACTTATCTTTTGATAAAAGTTTATTTAATTGTAATCATGACTAAAAAGTACGTTAGTAAACATTATTTTATTTAAAGAAAAAACTTATTTCATTCATGTTAATCCTACAAGTACTTATTGTGTATGATTTTATTTCCTCTAGCTCCAACATTGCCAGGTTTTAGAGACAAACAATGTTCGCATAAAAATAAGGAAGGGACTTCTCTCCTGACCGCGAAATACAACTTGGTTCATAATGTGTCACAATACTTACTGAAAATTGACTCATTTTGAGATACTTGTTTATTAACAATTAATTTTATTTAAGTCTTAACCTAAATCCGTTACTTGCTTCAGGATATTTTTGTCAACATCATATTTAAAGAAGGGTGGGCTAATAGGCCTATATGACCAATAAGTACAAGCGATATGTCACTGGAGAGCTTATTCTTGTATAACGACATCCTTTAATTTGTAACTTTATTTTATTTTTAGTATTTGTTGTTATAGCGGCCACATATACATAATCTGTGAAAATTTCAAGTGTCTAACTTTTACGGCTTAAGAGATAGAGCCCTGTGACAGACAGACGGACAGACAGACAGACAAACAGACCGACAGACAGACAGCGGAGTCTCAGTAATAGGGTCCCTTTGGCACCCTTTGGGTACGGAACCCTAAAAAAGGTAGAGATGAAGCGCGTCAGAGTCCTGATGCGTCGTGGTGATGAGTAAACAGTGCATGCAACGTATGTCGTCGTCTTCATACGAAACTAACCGGCTATTTATAATCAGAATCTCGGAAACTGCTCCAACGATTTCGATGAAATTTGGTATGTAGGGGTTTTCGGTGATGAAAAATCGATCTAACTTGGTGTTATCTCTGGGAAAACGCTGGTGGGGAGCGGAGCTCGGTCGCCCAGGTACTTTTTAGTAATCTAGCCTATTATCTCATTAAAATGCGGCAGTTAGTACCTACTACGACTTTAACTATTTACCTACGAAAATTTAAGTTGTTCTTTATCGCTAACGCGAGTGGAGGTTAACTTTGTAATTGTTATTGTGGAATTGTGGGTATGACACACCCAAACGTACTTCTCCGAAATATATTGCGTCACCAAAGGTGCAACAAATGTACCTCATATCATAAAATTAAGCTACTTAGCAAGGCAAAGAAACTTACTTTACTTATGCTTTGCCTACTAAGCCCTGGACGCACATAAGACCGGATGACTTTTTCCATACCATAAGTTTTTGTGACACCAGCCATTTGTCATGTATCGAGCAACTTCATCAATGTGAAACTTACCTACTCTTTTTTGGTAATTATCGACACCTATTTATGAGCAACTATTTATTTACCACTATTGGTCACAATTAGGTACTTACCTATATTAATGACAGGTTGTTAACCGAATTCTATAGAACTTTTTACAGGTTGCGAATTTTCTATGGGCATTTTTTGAGTGTGTGAATGTAAACTTACAAAAATGGAATCATCGTGTGCTAGTGACATTTCTTTCCTATTCATTGTTTAGCATGAGTTATTTTTTTCGTCTACTATTCCTGTAATAGTTGAAAGAAAAACAGATTATGCACCGCATTAAGTAAATTATATTGCCCTCGTGCTTTTTAAAGCCCTCGCTAACGCTCGGGCTCCAAATCGGCACTCGGTGCAGTAATAAATAACTCTGCTTGGTGCAACAATCTACTATTACGCCCTGACACTGCCCGGTTTTCCACACGTCCAACAGCTGGTTGCGGAAATGTGTACGCTGGATGAACCTTCCCTTGATTCCGTTCGTTCGTTTTCTTGTTCGGTGCGTTCGTAGTTCGTGATTCATTTGTATTAAATTACTCTACGGGACAAGCCTAGCCTAGTGTAAACGTCACGGGATATTGTTTTTTAAGAAATCTGTCGCAGTGCTTTGTTAGTTCGTTTTAATCTATTCATGAAATGTTAATTAATTAATTAATTACTTATTTCAATTAAATTTATTCTTATTCTTAAATATTGAAGGCATTTGATATTTAGACTTGAGCATTCACTGGTGACAAAAATCCAACATTCGTCACTTTTAAATTCGAACTGAACAACAAACAGAGCCAAGCATAGAGCTAAACATTGCTGACACAATCACTCTAGGTAACGCTTAAAAAATCAAATGCTCATCAAAAAATTATTCCCGATGATTTTGGACAAAAGGCTCGAAGAAACTAACGTCGCTTCGCTTGAATGCTCGCTAAAACGTTAACGTGAGTGGAAATTTATAATTTTTAACTCAAATACCTACACTCATTCTTAAAAAAAAGCGACGTCGTGTTGTCGTGCAAGTGTCGATACTCGTTCAAGTGTTAGCACAGACGTTTATTATGAACCGTTGCTAAAAACTGTGCCATTTGTAATTGTAAGTTATAATTAAAATGCACACTCTGCGCTAAGACCGCAACTAGCAACGCTTATGCTTATGACATCATTCTCAAACAATACGACAATAGTAAAGTGGCCAAGGTCTGCTAATTTACGCCTCTTATAAATTTTCCTCAGCACACTTACTCCGCTGTTTAAGACAGTCGTTAATTTATACTTTCTTGACTTGTGAACTATTACTATTACAGAATAGGTAGGTATGACACTCAATCTATATTTACTGTACTAACAACTAGCACAGATATAAGCGTAGCGTACAAATGAAGACATGAGATGAATCTTAAACTGGTAGATCGTAAGTACTGTTAAAAAATATTGCTCATTTCCACAGTCACTGCTTATCGTAGCTACGTGTTTATGTGCATTATGTATGTATAAATGAAATTTGTCTAGAAGGCGAGATCTGTAATTGAGAATCTTTGAGTTATTTTCCACTAAAATCTATTGATGTATCGTAAGGTCGGGGTACTTTGGCCCTGAAGGGTAACTTTGGCCCGTGAGATTAACTCAGTCAATGGTTTTATTATTGCTTTGAGAATATACGTTTTTATATGGTTTTGATGTGGACCAAAGTAACCCTCCAATGAGTCAAAGTACCAGTAAGTAAGTAAGTAGTAGTCCACTAATACAGGTAGGGTATTTCCTGTTAGTAGGAAAACTTTTATTAATAATTGTAATTTCCTTTTACCTCTATTAATAAGTAATTAGTATAAAAAATATTAGAGTTCTATCAATGAATTAAACTTCAGGGCCTTATGGTCACTGACGACACCGATATTCTACTTCCACACGTCGTGTTAAAAGTAAACGAATGTCACTCGCACTCGCACGCCATGTTTGTAAACATCATCAAAATGTTAAGGATTTTGCTTCAGCATAATGACGATTTAGGGTTGCTGCCCAAGGTCGTTGTTTGCTTTCATGTAAATGTAGCTTTTAATGTCCAGCACTTTCTTCAAAGTCAACTGTGACAAAGGTATGTCAGCTCTTGGTAGCTTTTAGCTTTCTATTTATGTACCTATATACACTTTTTCATTAAACTTTTTATCACTTTAAACAACTGACAGGTTCTCCTAGGCTTAATTAACTAGGTGTTAATATATAAATGAGTTGCAATTATGTAGTTGTTATGCATTATTTAGCAGGTGGATTGTTTGTTCATCGGACTCGGACATCGGACATCGGAACCGACGGCCTTGTCACAGGCCTTGTGGACGGCAAGCTGCGGCCACCGACCCATGACGCCCTCAACAATCATAAAATAAGAAAACATCCAAACTGTATCGAAACAAATCAATTGATTTTAATTGAGAACTGTTTAAAGCAAGTGTTCTAGAAGAAGACTAATGAAAAGTAGGTATATAGGTATATACGTTAATACAACTATTTAATTGAATGACAACACGCTGTCGTACCGTCAACTGCTGCAACTTTGCCCAACTAGCTACAACATTACCCGTTTTGTAAAAATATGATTTTCTACCAAAGCGTTATCTAGTTTTTACTACTATTAATGGGAGAAATACTATTATTTACCTGGAAACCTATTTCAAGAAAAATATGTATTACAAAACTGATAGTTTTGAACGCAGTCGCTGTCAAAGCTTTCGAAACGACTACGTGTTTTTTCGGTGTCTCGAAAACTTTTGTCATTACTTTGAAAATACATAAGATAGCTTCCTGGATAGTGTTCATATGGTAAGTAATAATGGTATTTTTGTTACTTTACGTACTTTTACTTGTAAATGTAATGATTTAAAGCTAATACGAGGATGGGTAATGTTGCAAAGTGTTTCTTAGAACATACATGTCACTAGTTTACCTCTGACTAGGGTTGTCACTATTTACTCGATCACGAAAAAAAAGATTGATGACGCGTGCTGATCTTAATGTGCGGATATTTGTGTGTTGAAGAAGAAGTTTTTATTAGTCATACCTACGTAATTATCAATATTTTATTATATTTTAGTTGGTTTGCTATAAATAAATCGATGTACAATAGGTGTCAACAAATGCAGTGTCGTGTAGATTGAAATATTAAAAAAACCCTTTTAAACTTTGTTTATGTTTGGTATATGAAGACTTTAGTAAAGTACCTCGGCACTCTGAACTATTTTGTTTTTCTGTTTGGCACACGTTAGGGTTATGCTTAAAAGTTTGTATGGAGAAAAACGGGAATGCTATTGGACACGCTACAACTTTGCCTACCAGATAGAAAAAAATATTAGTATAGTTGTTTAGTTATTTCCGATGACATCCCGGCATTGAAATAACAATAATGCATTTAAGAATGAGTCCCTTTTTTAGATACTGCATTTCATATCTCAGATAATCCGCTAGGCAAAGTTAAAGCTTTTGGCTACAACTTTACCTGCAACTTTGGCAGTTCCTACAAGCCAAATTATAACGATTTGAAGCATTTTATACTGAAATTTATACGGCTTATGACCTAAAATAGCTTATCAATGCAAAAAAGAGCACAGATAACGTACAATTTTAGTTATTTTAAAAAAAACATGAATTTCCGTGCAACATTGCAGCAGTTGACGGTATGGAACACTCCATCGACAAGAATTAGTAAAATACATCTAGTTACTTTATTACTGAAGAAATGACGTCATATGGCTAATTATTATTTGTTCACTATGCACGTGCTACCAAATACTGTAGGTACCTACGAAGTACTACAATTTTATTTGACAATTTAAAAGAGATCTACCTACCTCTACTATTTAAATGAATAATCATCGCTACATTTAACAATTGATAACACTTAACATACTTGGTTTGGATAGACCTACCTATTTTACTAATTGTAAACAAGACAACATCAACTGGTGTCTTATATATTGAAATTCCCATTAAACTATTTAAACATTTACATTTCTGTATTGACATACACTAAGTAGTTAGTTTGTATTACAATGATAGATAAGTAACATGTATAAAAACCTTGAATATACCTACCAAATCTGGCAGCTATAGTTTGTTTAAGTACATTTAGTTAAATACTTACCTGTCCAAACCAACTAGGTAGGTATCTACAAGGCCCCATAAGATTCTCCTACAAACAGGCTTCATGATTGACTCAATAAATTTGAAATAACTTTTTATGTGCCGATATAAGTATGACACCATTCCTTGTTTACCTAGCCTTGACGGACGTATAAACAAACTTAAGAACTGCCGTTAGTAACCTGACAGTTACAACATAAACAGTCGAATAGCGAAAACTAGTTAATCATAATTGGGTAGCTTTTACTTACGAAATGATAGTTCACGGGAGACCTCGTCGAGTCGGTCGCATGGAGTGCGGCTGTTCGTTTAGTTCTAGTACCGTTTACAATGTTTCTGTTTCTATGCGATGACAGTCGCGACCTTCGCGGTAGCGTGCGCGCGGTGTTACCAGCGCGGGCGACGCGCTATGGTGGACTGCGACTGGCAGCTTGCCCTGTGTACAGCCGAACTGATGGGATGGGGTCGGAGCCGTACAAACAACACTATGCATGCGATAAACCTACCTATTCTACCCACAGCACGCCACGTGGTTGTGTGCCGGAGACATATCCCCGGATACCTGTTAATTTGTTTGCGGTGTCTTGGATTTTTTCTACCACTTGAATTTTACCTAGTATAGGTACTTATGAAGTTTTTTTTTAAATCAACAACCTAAGATTATTTAGCAAAAATACATTTTTTATAACGAACGCCACAAACCAGTATAATTGAGATTACAAAAATAAAAACCGGCTAAGAGCGAGTCCGACACGCCCGAGATAGGGTTCCGTAGCCGTTACGAAAAAATCATGTACTTAATATTTTTCTAATTTTTTAATTTTATAAATTCTTAATTTCGTTTGTTTTACGGAGTCTTCCAAGTTTAGGTATCTATATTTTATACATACCTTGGGCTGCTATTTATTTATAGAGGGCGGGGGGGACGCTCGATTTTAGTGAAAATTTTCACTTTAAAGTTGAATATTTCGCAAACAGATCACTAAATCGAAAAATGGTCTTCGCAACCCCCGAACGATTAAAAGATTAAAATACCCTATCCAACGACACCTCACACTATAGGGATAGACGAGAAAAAAAAACACCCCCACTCTACGTCTATCCCTTTCGAACCCAGCCGTTATGATCGTTCCGGTTAATTACATTTAAATTTGAATTTGACATGGATTGTACAAGTCCACTGTCATAACCCTTGCATTTGAATTTTGAACTTCGCATGAATTGTACTACATAAAGTCCATTGTCGTAATTCTTTTCATACTTGGCTCGGTTCAAAGGGCTATGGGAGGTATCCTAAAAAAATGTTTTTTCCAAAATCAGCATAGTTGCTACATACCCGTGCAAAGTTACAGCTTTCTAGCACTGATAGTCTCTGAGCAAATCGAAAATACAAACTGAGACATGGATGCACAGAAAAAAAGAGACCAGCACTGGGAATCGAATCCAGGTCCTCAGCATTCCGTGCTGCGTGCTATAACCCCTACACCACTGCTGGACAGGAATCTAGACACGAATTTTTCCTATGCATACATAACATATCTCATGTTGCTTATTTCTACTTTGCTACTTAACTTACTTACTTACTTTACTTTTGCTTACTTTTTTTTCGATATGGTTTCACGGGATACCCGTAAAAGTAACAAATTTGGAGTTGAAATAAAAAATACAAAAAGACTCTAAAAATCCAATCATAATTCTCTGAGCAAAACCGCGGCCGGACGGACAGACAGACACAGTCATTTTTTTTTTGTCACTCAGTATGATCGGTTTTAGGGTTGCGGAGCCAAAATAGCAAAAACGGAACCCTTATAGTTTCGCCATGTCTGTCTGTCTGTGTGTCCGTCCGCGGCTTTGCTCAGGGACTATCAATGCTAGAAAGCTGTAATTTGGCACGAATATGTATGTAAACTATGCCGACAAAATGGTACAATAAACATTTCAAAAAAACATTTTTTATTGTACCTTCCATACACGTAAAGTGGGGGTGATTTTTTTTTCTCATACAACCTTGTAGTGTGGGGTATCGTTGGATAGATCTTTTAAAATCATTAGGGGGTTGCTAAAACGATTTTTCGATACAGTGATTTGTTTGCAAAACAACTTTAAAGTGCAAATTGTCATTAAAATGCAATGCAATCAGTGCAATTTGTAACATATCTGGGCTCAAAATGAAATATGTATGTTAGTCTTTAAGAAGTTGCCCGAAATAAATTAATTTATTATTATTATAAAACACAATTTTCACTGTATTCTAAAACTAATAAAGAAACCTACCTAACTAATAAAGGTACCTATGAACCATAGCACATTTTTATTTTAACATCTAGCATTCGACAAATACACAACACTAAAATTGAGTATCTAGATTAACGAACAGTCTACGAATAGGCGACCTTGAGTGTATCTCGGGACATATCCGAGGAAAATAGGAGCGGTGCTGCGAGCCGGCGGTGCGTCACCTCGGCGGCAGCGGGGCGCGCCGACCCACGCTACTACACGCCTCTAACATCTCTATAATAGCATCACTCTCTCTAGCACTGGCCACATAATTCTGCACGTGTCTGACATATTTACTAGGATTGCATAATAATACATTGTGTCTTAAGGGCGGTAAATAAGGGATTACGAACGAGAGTCTATTAGAAGCCCGATGCGAGTAAAATTGTATATTTGTAAAAGAAAAACTTATATTTTTTCTTTGGTATGCCCTGTCGTGTTACGGATCCGTACCCGCCCCCGCCCCAAATGTAATGTGTACCTTATGCTGACGTAATTAGAGTCCAATTTTCTTCGGATCTGTCACGGGCCCGCCCAATGTAATTTGAAACCTAGGAAAACCTAATTAGAGTCCAACTTTCATCATTTTTTTGAATACCTAAAACATACCTATGGCCAACGGCTATGCAGTATCAAACTCATTTACCGAGCTTGGGCTTCATGACAAGAAAATTAGTACGGGCAATGACTCATTTACCGACCACGGGTTTCATGACAAGCACATTAAGGTCGAGGGTTTTATTTGGGGGGTTGCAACCAAGGCAGCCTGCATGTTACGACACTGTTTACGAGCAAGTGTGATGCAAAACTAGAACTACTTTTTCATTAAGAAGACGGTTGGCCGGCGAAAGTTTTTCTTTACATTGACGCTGGCAAAATTGACTCATTGGACAGAAGCCATTTACGAAAAAAAAGTTTCTTCACGACTTCATGTCTTGGTTTCTTTGGATTATAATAGCATCACTAATTCTTAGTGTGAGATCCCAGTGTAAAATCCTGGACCTATATCTTTTTTGAAAGAAATGTGACTTGAATAAAAGAAAATATGAGTTTATTTTTACGGTGGAAGTTTTACACTTTTTTATCAATTAGCTAGGCAACGAGCAGGCGGGTCACCTGTTGGTAAGTGATCACCACCCACAGACTTGAAATACTAGGAGCAGACATAACATACCGAGTCCAAATCGTGGCAAAAACACATCTCTATTACATACACACTAATGCAAATGCAGGAACATAATCAGGAGGGCCATCTCCTCCAGGGGTGCGCATTTTTCCACATAACTATTTAAGTCCTATTATCGGAAGTCAAAAAATGTTTCTCATAACATTCTACATCATAACGATCACTCTTCATTTTTTTAATACTAACGATCGAAACTCATAATCATCAGAATTCATATTATCACTAATCACACCTTGTTCATTCTAATATTGGTTTTCATACATTTTCTTACACTAACGATCGAATCTCCTAATCATTCTAATTCATAACGCCAATATTCATAACTTTGTTAATACTAATAATTTGTTTTCATATATGTTTTTGAGAAACCTTACTATCTTTTCAAAAGCGCTGTCGAACTATGTGCCACACGTTGATGCGAGTTTAAAAAAAAAACAATTTCTGTTACGTGTATCCAAATCCAAATCAAAAACATTTATTCAGTAAATAGGCAATGGGCACTTTTACACGTAATTTTTTTAAACTACCAGCGCTTTCGGAAAGACCATCATTGTTAACAAGAATGCGCCGCAAGAAACTTGGCAGAAATGGAGTGCCCCCCCTATAAATATTTATTTTTGTAATATAACTACAAAACTAAATAGTGGCTTTAACAAGACATCTGTCTGTACTCTAAATTTCATTGATATACATCTTGTAGTTTTCGAGTTGCCTGTGACATAAGTACCTACGGACGGACGGACAGACAGACAGACAGACGGACTTGACAAAACTGCAGTGCGTGCAGGTGGTAGGACCTTGTGCAAGGTCCGCCCGGATTGCTACCACCATCTTGCTCGCTAATCCTGCCGTGAAGCAGCAGTGCTTGCACTGTTGTGTTTCGGCGTGGAGAGTAAGACAGCCGGTGAAATTACTGGCACTTGAGGTATCCCATCAAGCCTCTAGGTTGGCTACGCATTTGCAATACCCCTGGTGTTGCAGATGTTTATGGGCGGTGGTGATCTCTTACCATCAGGAGACCCACTTGCTCGTTTGCCAACCAGTGGAATAAAAAAAAAACTATAAGGGTTCCGTTTTTGCCATTTTGGCTCCGGAACCCTAAAAATTATCTCGTTTTACGTTCGTAGGATACCTTCAAACAAAAAAATTAGAAGATGTAAGCGCCTGTTGAAATTTTTGATACAAACGCGGAGAACACAATTGAATGCCTATTTGACACAGGCACTGGAGGGCTACTAAGAAATTCGAAAATCGAAGTTCGTATCGTATGTATGTATGTATGTATGTATGTAAACTCTTTATTGCACATAAAAATAAAATATAATACAAATCACAGAGGAGAACAAAGGCGAGCTTATCCCTAAAAGATCTCTTCCAGCTAACCTAGTTAGGAAAAAACATTTGGTTATATAGAGGATAAGCGGAAATTACGTGCGGTAAAGAGACAAAACAGAAATACTCAAAAGAGATAAAAAAATACAACATTTACATTAAGGGGCTGTTTCACCATCCATTGTTAGCGTTAACGACGGTTAAATGTGATGCGTCTCCGTCTTTCGAACAAAACAAATAGAGACGGATCACACCTAACCGCCAGTTAACACTAATCAATGGATGGGTAAATAGCCCCTAACTAACATAAAACAAAAGAATATAACAAACAATTACAAAAGCGAAACAGTCTATCTCAGGTATCGTACTCGTACTATCCGTGACTGACGTTTATGTTATTTAATACGAGAGTGAGATGGACGGTACGAAACGAACTTCGATTTTCAAATTTTTCTTAACAGTTGGAAAATTCATCATTTATATAATAATAATAATTTAACGTTTATTTTAGGCTCTAGTCCCATATAATTCATGTTAGTTACAGTCTTATAATGATAATGTTAGTAATTTAATTGCGATAGAATTACATTTTATCAAAAAATAGGAATTGAGAGAAATATTTAAATATTTTCTGCAAAAATGTAGTAAACCCATTTGAACAGACAAATGGTTGTTTCAGTCGTAGTGAGTAGTTTGTTGTAGTGAGCCGCAAAGAATTTTTCGTTGTATTTTTTTTTACTACCTACCACCACTACCATGAGTTTACAGCGACCGTACTCGATAGCGACGGCGTAAATTATTTACAATGACAGGACATGGATATGTATACTTAGCTTTTTGCCCAATATCAGGTTCACTCAGTCTTATCAATATAGTTAGAAAGAGACAGTTCCGTTTGGTGTGAAGTTAGGCACGTTAGTCCGTCACGTAGCGAAAACTATACGAACGATCGAGGTAACGTTAGCGAGTATAGTAAACGTTTATGTGACTCAGTCAGTCATGGTACGAGTTTGGTTGAAAACGATTCGAAGCTCGCTTACTCGCTATCGACTGTAGCTGTAGTAACTTAATTTAAGTTTTCGATAGCAACTCATGTACCACTACCATGAGTTTACAGTGACCGTACTCGATAGCGACGGCGTAAGTTATTTGTTAGAGGCGCTGTGCAGTTCTCCATACAAATAATTTACGCCGTCGCTAGCTAGTACGGTCACTGTAAACTCATGGTAGTAGTAATGGTAGTGGTACAGCGTTATCGTAAAGACCTGTAAAAACCATTGCTAGTATTGTTTTTTTTAATAGCCTATATAGTGTCCCACTGCTGGGCAAAGGCCTCCCCTTTCTCCTTCCACTCGTCTCTGGCTTCGGCAAAATGTTGCCAGTCCGGCTGGAATCGTTCCAAATCGTCCCGCCACCTTTTAGGCCTACCTCTGCTCCGGTTCGGTGCCCGTCGCTTGGAACCCAATCAGTGGTGATTTTGGCCCAACGATCCGGATGCATCCGGCAGACATGTCCTGCCCAGTCGCACTTGAATTTGGCGGTTTTTGTCCCCACATCAAGTATAGTTTAGTTTAGTTTATTTATTCATTCAATACTACATCATTACATTATAATTTACATTTAAATGTCAGTTATAAGAATTTGTATTGAAATCGTCAAATGCAATAAGATTAGTAATTATAAAAAAAAAAATCTAAGCATGTCATTGTGAATGAAAACAATTAAAATAAGACTGGTTCTCCTCTTTATATATTATAAAGAAGTGGCGCAAGAAAGCAAAAAGTGTCTAACTGTATATTCCCAATATTGGATTCGACAGACGTGCGGGGTACCTATAAATGTTATTAATGTAATACCTAGTGGATACTTAGTTCTAATGGGAGGTCATGTACGGGTACCTGCTGACTATTGATCTTTTGTTACCCTGAACTAGAAGGTCAAGGGAGTACCACAATGCCCTAATATTCTAATTTATCACTGTCGAGTGCCACTAAACCTTTTGTCTGACCGCTGTTCCGTACGGACACACCCACCATCTAAACCAGCAAATTGACATTACATATTTACTTACTTCCATAATATTTTATGTGTGGGGTACCTTTATATGTGTAAATATCAGCTTAATATCACATTTAATTAACCGAGTATATTTGGGTGTTTTTAGGGTTCCGTGGTCAAAATGGCAAAAACGGAACCCTTATAGTTTCGCCATGTCTGTCTGTCTGTGTGTCCGTCTGTCCGTCCATGATGTGCCGGTTTTCTGCTTACTATGGTTATGTTCAAATAGTCATTGCACTTTATTATACAGTCAACCAATTTGATTCCTAGGCCACCACAGAACCATGTCATAGTGACATTTTACGTCATTCGATAAACATTATTTTTAAACAAACAAAATTATTTGTATGATATAAAGTTCCATGGTAGGTACTGATCTCCACTCCTCCTTCACTGTGTGTGTGTGTGTGTGTGTTGTGTGTGTGTGTGTGTGTGTGTGTGATTTACTCCTTAACGCGAAAACGGCTGGACGGATTTAGATGAAATTTGGTAGGTATGTATGTAGGTAGCTGGACGTCTGAAACGACACATAGGTACCTAAGCTTCTTTAAATCCCGATATTCCCATTAGTTACATTCAATTTAATTAAATTTTTGGAAAAAATATAGCTCCATCGAAACTATTGATGATTCCGCCAATGTCGAGGTTGAAAAGACTATCGGTAGGCCTTTGTATGGTATGAGAACTCAGAACAAAGACAAGCATAGAAGCCAAGCTAAAATAGGAACTGAAATTCAATATACTTGGTTCACTTTGATTTATGAAGGCTGCTGATAATGATATTAGAGAAAGGATACGCATATAAAAGACGTTTCGAAATTTCGTAGGTTGTCACTACTTATTTTCTGCCTAGTGATGAGACTCAATCAATCAACGTCGATAAATTTAAATACGTCACAGAATAATGTCATTGGTAGCATTTATATAGTACTATGGTCTATTCCTGAAATGAAGATACTAAAATGACAGTCTGAACAACTTTATTTTTAGTTTGATTGTTTTCACTTCATATATTATAATTAGTTTTCACTGTCGTAAAAGTTCAGACATGGCGGGGCTACTTTGAGTACTTGTGAAAAAGTATGGCCGCGCAGGGCCGCGCGACGCTAGCCGCGATGTTCTGAGCGATTTGAATTTTGAAATTAGAATTATTTTTTGCCATTGTTGAAGTTAGTACCTAATTATTGTTAAAATTACTTATTTATTTTATTATGACGAAACAAAGAACAATTTCTTATTTATCTATTGTGTAAGTTTATAATAAAATTATTTAAACATGAAAAATGATCAATGTTTATTTCCGGTTTCCATACTTCATAAAGTCAGGAACAGACAAGAAAGCTTTCTAAGGATGCGTTGACGTTCCGATTTAGCAAATCGTTGTGGCGGACAGGAATGTTGGAACAAAGTAACAGTATTAAAATTAACTGAGTAACAGATAGTGTAAAATATGGATTAGTAAAGCAATCTCAAGAGTTTATTACATTTATTTAGTTGTAAGACTGAAATCTCCAAACTGGAATTTATGAAAGACTAGCTTTTACCCGCGGCTTCGCACGCGTAAACTATTCGGTTGTGGTAGCTGCAATTGAATTTTCGGGATTTTACAAAATTCCCCTGGAAATTTCCAATATTTAACCTCTTCACTAAGGTTTTGCTGTAAAGACATTGCTAGTATATTCAAGGCTCTCAAAAAGTTTCTAACTGTATCTACCACTACCAATATTGGATTCGCAGACGTGCGGGGTATAAAATTATTGTAATACCTAGTGGATAGGCCCAATGGGCCACAGCTACCAGGCTATCAGCCACATTGCCAAGATGTCGAGCGCCACTAAACCTTTTGTCTGACCGCTGTTCCGTACGGAACACCCACCATGTAAACCAGCAAATTGACATTACATATTATTTAGGTACTTACTTGCCATAATGTTATAGTTACCTTTTTATGTGTAAATATTAGCTTAATATCACAATTAAATAACCGAGTTTATTTGGGTGTTTTTAGGGTTCCGTGGTCAAAATG
Source organism: Choristoneura fumiferana (assembly GCF_025370935.1). NCBI lineage: Eukaryota > Metazoa > Arthropoda > Insecta > Lepidoptera > Tortricidae > Choristoneura > Choristoneura fumiferana. The sequence continues at coordinate 7,685,049 of NC_133481.1, read as the reverse complement.
GCAAAAACGGAACCCTTTAGTTTCGCCATATCTACTGTCTGTTGTCCGTCTGTCCGTCCATGATGTATTTTCTGCTTACTATGGTTATGTTCAAATAGTCATTGCACAGATCAATCTGAAGATAAGGCCACAGAACCATGTCATAGTGACATTTTACGTCATTCGATACATTATTTTTGTACAAACAAAATAATTTGTATGATATAAAGTTCCATGGTAGGTACTGATCTCCACTCCTCCTTCACTGTACAGTGTACTGCACTGTTACTCCACCACCAATGTCAGGAGATGTTTTAGGCTATTAAGTAATCAGAGTAGACCGTGGGATAGGGATAAAAGTAGCGTACTTATGTGATATTCCTGCATACGTGCATCCCTTGTGTGCCTCTAAGCGGCGGTTGTTGTGTTCGTGGCGTTTTGTGCGTGTGCGTGTGCCTGCGTGTGCGGGGTCGTCGTGTGTGGTATAGCTTCCTACTGCCTTATGACCTAACAAATATGAAGCCTATGGGAATATTAGATACTCCAGAGGTCCAGCTTACATATTTCATAGTCTAATCAGATTTCGAAAATCCCACTGGGAATATTCAATGTGAACGTTAGATACTAAACATGACTTAAGATTATTTTTAATCTATCGAATATTATTTCGTAGGTTGTCACTACTTACATTCTGCCTAGTGATGAGACTCAATCAATCAACGTCGATAAATTTAAATATCGTCACAGATATGTCATTGGTAGCACTTATATAGTACTATGGTATGGTCTATTCCTGAAATGAAGATACTAAAATGACAGCCTGAACAACTTTTTTTTTAGTTTGATTGTTTTCACCAGTTAGTTTTCACTGTCGTAAAAGTTCAGACATGGCGGGGCTACTTTGAGTACTTAGTGAAAAAGTATGGCCGCGCGACGCTAGCCGCGATGTTCTGAGCGATTTGAATTTGAAATTAGAATTATTTTTGCCATTGTTGAAGTTAGTACCTAATTATTGTTAAAATTACTTATTTATTTTATTATGACGTCAACAAAGAACAATTTCTTATTTATCTATTGTATAAGTTTATAATAAAATTATTTAAACATGAAAAATGATCAATGTTGTTATTTCGGTTTCCATACTTCATAAAGTCAGGAACAGACAAGAAAGCTATTCTAAGGATGCGTTTACGTTCCGATTTAACTAACTTTCCGCCAAATTTGGATCCAAATCCGTCCAAGCGTAACAAAGTAAAAATATACTCACTCACTCACTTACTTACTCACTCACAAACTGACTAGGATTAACCTTTCTGATTTTTTCAAGTCAGTTGTAGTAAATGTGTTACTAGCCTAATCAAGTTAGTCAACAAGCAAGTCAAATCAGGCTTTCAAGATGACGTTTTTTAAAATGAAGTCATTATTTGCATTTGATTTGCATGTTTTATAGTTTACATTATGAATATGCTTCGTTATATAAGTAATACTTATAAAGCTTATTTTACGAATTAGTTTCATTACGAATTTGCTTATTGTTAACAATTTAATATCGCATTGCATTTCGATGGAATAAATTACTAGTTTCGAAAGTAACCAACAGATGTCGCCATGAGTCACAAACTTGTAATGAGAAATCACAAATTACCTTAAATTTTCTTATAATTATGTTAATGCATTATTCGACTTTATTTATTTTAATTCCACCAGATGTATATCCCAGCAGCTAGCTCCACCAAATGTCGCGATCTCTTTTACTTTGTTGTGACTATTGTAATGTCACTAATTAATGTAACTCAGGTAAAGAAAGGGCTGCGACAACTACCCTTGTCGAACAATGCATTAAGTATTTCTCTCATTACAAGTAAGTAAAGGTTGTGACTCATACCTGTATAATGATTTGATGATAAATATATCTCGAGAAACATCAGTTGGTTCTATCCCGTGATCTGACTGTAGTGTGTTTGTATATCTGCTTCGCATCTTCTACTCTAACCACCTGTAGAGTTAAATACAACATGACTCCTACTGTATGGAGCCCTATAGATGTCTTAGGTTCACTTAATAACGCTGGCGTTAATTGTCATGCCAGTATACAACACAATTATGATATTAGGTTGGGCCTTATACAGTGTGACTTAGTGCTATCATTCACGTGCACTGTTCGGAACCCGTGCTGTTTACATCGATGGGTTTCTCGCAAGTCACCCATTGAGCTCTTACTGCCGAAGCAGTCTGTCGAGCGGTTCCCCCTCATATCCACAGGGACCATGATGAAGTGTGTCAATCATGGGACATCACAATAACTGAGACATACGTCTCGGCGCGCCAGGCTTTAGCCAATACATACATATACATTCAATAGGCCATATGACTTCAAGTTTCTGCCCCATTGGACAAGTCATTCAACAACAGTTTAAACTATGTTTACGTGAAATCTAAGACATCTAAAGACCATCAAAATTATGGTACTTAGCTTTAGTAGCAGCGTTGCTCGTATTGTGGATCAACAGTTAGGAAGATTACACTGATTCTAGTATACTGGATATAATTTGTTATAAAGTTTATATTTACTAGTTAAGATTCACATAACGCGCGCTATTAAAGTAGAAAACAAATGACAGATGAAAAAGGCAAAGAGAACTAAACTTACCATAGAGTTTTAAGTGTTGCTACATACAATATATACATTTCGCGACTAGTGTCGCGACAAGTGTAATAAAGTATTGCAGTCTCACAAGATGAAGTTAGTAGTACATAAAAAAAATTGAAATAATGTGTACTCCACGCTTTATTTCTGTGTAAATTAGTACAAACCTACATCGCGCTTACGGAGTTTTTACATTCGTTCATATAAATAAAACTTGACTAACTTTGCCTTTCGGGAAATCTGCACTACTCCGACCAGTAGCTGTGGAGGACCTGTAGAGTACATGCTGTGGCGCTGGCCACGTCTCAGTATGGAAATACCTATTGAGAAATATTGAAATGGAAAATCCAACACTAGGTCGGTAGTGCTCTCGTAAGACTTTCGTTTTTTTTTTAGAGTAAAACTTAGAAAGTGTAGCCGATTATAATGAATACAAAGTGTCCGAGTCTAGATCGAGCGTTTCGAAAGTTATTATCACCAACCCGATTGAGTTCTAAATCAGAAAAACCGATTGAGAGTTCTAGATCATCAAACCCTTATTGGGAGGTTCCAAATCACTTTGCGAAAAGTGATTTAGAACTCCCAATATACACCTACTCCCGTCGCATGGAACCCAATCGGTGATAACAATGAAAATATTATTATAATATAAAAATAATAAATAATTAGGCAAGAATTATTAGAATGACTTGCGAGAACCTGTAAGTATTCATAACGCTATTTAGATCTAAAGAGGAAATGGCATTTATATTCGAATCCATTTGTTATCACTTTTAGTTGCAAGCAAACATGCTATATTTCGTGTTGCTAACCTAACTTCAGGGGCATTACATATTAAACATACAGCCAGTACAATGACTAAATGCCAAGCTCGTATCGATTTGACCACCCTGCTATAAAACATAATAGATTTCCAGAAAAAATATAAATGTACACTCAGTAAGTATGTGCACAGTTCATAAGTAACATTAAGAGATAGACAGGGTAATCCATCATTTTACCGAACATTGTTTCATCGATTATCGTTTCCCATAACACTATTCGCAGAATTTTGTTATCTTTTAGGAATCATTTATCGAACTTCGTTTCATCGCGCATACAATTGCTTGAATTACCTTTTACACAAGTCACTAATCGAATTTTACTTCATAATTTTATTTGTATATCGTCATAGTCGGTCATCGAATCTTCTTTAATATAATTTTGGTTCATCGTAAGTTTCAGTTCCGAAAATTCTTATAACACAGAAAATCGTTTCACCAGTGTTACTGTACCTGATAATACGTTTCGATGACAATACATTTCATCGAAACACTCTAATTGAATATTAGATGGTATAATTATCATGGGTGCCGAAAGCAAAAACATTTGATTTCTGTGAGTGAGCGAAGCGAGCAAGCAAGACAGTTCGTAGCAGAAGCGACTTGGATAGGTTAGGTTCAGCCTTCGATCTTAGGTTTATTTTTTATAGCAGCCCGGATAATATTGCTTCACAAATGATCTTTGCTGTTGGATTCGTAAACAGAGGGTAATTGTGTATTAACTTACGACTGACTCCAATATGTTTTCTAAACATGCTGCAATGATAACAAATGCATCGTTCGATGAAACGTCACCGCGATGAAACATTGTTCGTGGCAATAATGTTCGATGCTTCAAGGGTTTTTTGACTTTATAATTAAATCCAGCTTTTCTTCTTAGTTTTTAATGTAGATCGGTGTAAAATATACAATATGTTTAACGTTTAATAATATTTAAAAAAAGAAAGGTCCGTTGCTCTCAAGCGACCGCCGTAGATGAGTTGCCAGTGTTGCCCACATCGAAATTGGTAGTGATGGGCGTAGACATATTGCCCCCCTCGAAGGTCCCAGGACTTCGAGCCAAGTCTTCATGTGCTGGATCCGACAAAGGACAGAGGTTTATGATTGCTCGACGAATAACGCCTCTTGCTGTCTTGATATCTGCGACACGTGCTACTCCGTCAGGTCCCAGATGCAGGGTCTGGATACGCCCAAGGCGCCATTTCAGTGGAGGTAAGTTGGGTTCTTTGAGAACCACCATATCGCCTTGTGCGAATTGTCCATGTTGCAAGCGCCACTTCGATCTCTGTTGTAATTCGTTCAAGAACTCGTAGCGCCACCTTTCCCAGAACTGTTGACGTATTTTCTCCAATTTTTCATATCGGTTGAGGCCGCTTATGTTAGCGTCCAGTAGTGCTGGTGTTGGTAATGAAGTGAGCGGTCTGCCGATCAAGAAGTGTCCAGGACACAAGGGATAGAGGTCAGAGGGATCTGATGAGAGTGGAGTCAAAGTTCGGAAGTTTAAAATTGCCTCAATCTGCGAAAACAACGTAGTCGACTCTTCGAACGTCACATTGGTGTTTCCTAACATTCTAATCATGTGATATTTTGCAGACTTAACGCCTGCCTCCCAAAGCCCACCAAAATGGGGTGAATAAGCTGGCGAAAACTTAAATTAATACCCTCAACAGCGGCAAAGAAAGAGATGGTTTCATTACATGATTCTAGAAATTTACTAAGTCATTGTTTGCGCCCACGAAATTTCTACCGTTGTCGCAATGGATTTCGCTTGGTTTTCCCCTGCGAGAAATAAAACGCTTTAAACACATAAGAAATCCTTCAGCACTTAAATCAGATGCAACTTCTAGGTGAACTGCTTTAGTGGTAAAACATACAAATAAGCATAAATAGCTTTTAATAATTCTACAACCGCGCCCCTTTCGATATCTAGTGGGGAATGGACCTGCAAAGTCAACGGTAGTCGACACCAGTGATTTGGAATGGGAAATTGAGAGTCACACGAGATGAAGGTAAGTTTCCCATTATGGGACTTATAGTTTTAGCTTTTAATATTCTACACATCCTGCAGTTATTTATTGTAGGCATTGTAGCACGTGCAAGTCTTCTGCCCGCAAGAGCCCAGAAGTTTTGCCTCAAATTAGTTAAAAGCAGTTGTGCACCTGCATGCAGAAGTTTGACATGCTCACGAGCAAATAATAATTTAGTAAAATTGTGCTTAGATTCTAAAATAATAGGATGTTTTTTATTATAGGTTTCAGATGAGTTTTGAATACGCCCGCCAACTCTGAGAATACCCTTTTCATCAATAAAGGGCCTCAGAGGCAACAGTCGAGAGCCGGAAGGTAAGTGTTTTTTATTTTGTAATAGTTTAAGTTCAACATCAAAGCATTCTTTTTGATGTTGCTTAACCATGTAGTGTAGTAATAGTTCCAGCTCGCCAGTAGTTAAGTACCCTGTACATTTAGATTTAACGTTTCGTGTGTTATATAAGAAGCGCAATACAGAAGCGACAACCCTTTGTAAAGATGAAAATTTTGAATATTTTTCAAAATTTATTATGTCAATAGCATTGTAAATAGTCATTGTAGTGCATTTAGTAATGTTAGAATTAATCTTAGTATCAGTTGTAAGTGTAGTTTTAGATTTAGTTGAATTAAGTTTTATTTCAGGTAAAGGTTCGGTTGATTGTATCACTTCTGGCCAGCCAGATGGATCTCCATTTAAGAAGGAAGGGCCGTGCCACCATAGTGTGGCTTTGTGCACCTGGTTAGGATGTATGCCGCGGGACGCCAAGTCCGCTGGATTTTGTATACCTGGTACGTGTCTCCACGATCCAGCAGTTGATAAATCTTGGATTTCCGCGACTCGGTTTGCTACGAAAGTCAAGCACTACAGAAGAGTCCGTCCAGAAGTAAGTACAACTTACAGTAAGTCCAAGAGCTTTAGATACCTTGGCGTATAATCTTGATGCCAGTAATGCGCCACATAACTCTAATTGCGGTATTGTTAATGTTCGTACCGGAGCTACCTTTGTCTTGGCGCACAATAAAATAACTGCAACATTGCCAATCCCGTTAATTGAACGCAAATAAACGCATGCCGCATATGCATTGTGCGATGCATCACAAAATGTATGGATTTCTATAGAGGCATTAGGGTCATCAATCATCATTGAGTACAAATCTAGGAATTTGAAAGTTTAGTAACGTTTGCAACCCTGCAACAAAGTCCTGCCACGTATTTTCCAATTCAGTTGGAATAGGGTCATCCCAATCCAGCTTAGACATCCACAATTTTTGCAAAATAATCTTAGGTATAATCGTGCAAAGACCTAGCAATCCGAGAGGATCAAATACTTGGGCTGAATTGGACAAACAAAATTTACAGGAAAGTTCAACGTGTCGGTAACTGGGTTCCATTTAAGGCCCAAGGCACTGGATTGCGAACTTAAATTTAAATCTTTAGGTATGAGCAAGTTATGATTTTCTTCAAACACTGAACAATCATTTGTGCGGAATTTGCGTAACGGAAGATGAGCTGAATGAAGAGTTTTAGTAACAGCGTTGATGATTTGACGTAGCTCATCTTTAGAGTGGCTTCCAGTAATCAAGTCATCAATATAAAAAATCTTCTTTAATTATTAGGCTGACTGTCTCAATAGGACATTCTTCAGCTAGCTGAACCAAACATCGTGCGCTTAAGAATGGCGCGGAGGCAGTACCGTAAGTTACTGTATTGAGTTCGTATGTTTTGATAGGTAGAGATTCGTGCTCGCGCCATAAAATCATCTGAAGGTGACGTTGTTCAGGCTGGACTAATATTTGCCGATACATCTTTTCTACATCAGCTGTGACCACATATTTGTGCTGCCTAAATCGTAATAATATCGAGAAGAGGTCGTCTTGAACGACAGGACCAACATGCTGTATGTCGTTAAATGAAATTCCGGAGGATGTCTTAGCTGACGCGTCAAAAACGGCTCTTAGTTTAGTGGTTTCACTTTGTTCCTTAATAACGGCATGATGTGGTAAAAAACATCCACAATCAAGTTTTGTCGTTACCTCACTCATAGGTCCCAAGCTCTCGTATTCCTGTATAAATTTAACGTATTCTTGTTTGAACTCAACCTTGTTTCTTAATTTTGTTTCTAATTGCAATAATTGATGATGAGCTATGTTGTACGAGTCGCTTAGGATATCTGGCGATTCACGCAGAGGAACTTTGACGCAAAATCTGCCGCTTGCATCGCGAGTAGTTGTATCTTTGAATAATTTCTCGCAATAGTCCTCACTACTTGAATAGGGTTTACTTATGGGAATTTCTTCTAATTCCCAGAATTTAACAAGTTGTTGTTGTATATCTTTGCTAAACTGACAGCGTATTTTATTTGAATTTTCATAATATTTCCCCCCAATGGGGCCTGCCACAATCCATCCCAAATGGGTTTCCTGTAGAATCGGTTTATTAGGTCCCAGGTGGATAGGTACCTATTTTTAAACCATTTAGGGGTTTGCTAAAACGATTATTCGATTCAGGGATTTGTTTGCGAAATATTGAACTTTAAAGTGCAAATTTTCATTAAAATCGAGCGTCCCGTCCCCCCCCTCTAAAATCTAAACTGGTGGGTGGAAAAATTTGGAAAAATTCAGGATGGTAGTAAGTACATATATCAAACTCACAAGGAAAACTATAACGGCTAAGCTTGCTTGAGAATTATTAGTAGTTTAAGAGTAAATAGCAGCCTAAGGTATAAATTATACCTAAACTTGGAAGATTCCGTATAAAATACGAAATCCTTAGAAAAATAATATTACTTATTTTTTTCGCGACCATAGTGAATACGTATGAAAGTAATGTTAATAATGTATCCTACACGAAACGGAATCTATAATTCTACAATGAACTTACGTGGAAAAAAATATGACGGATGATTTTCGCTGGATGATATTTTTACGGTGAGAATGGACCAAAATGATAGCTAGTGGTGAACTGTATGGGAACTAATGACAAGATTTATGGAAACACGGGTTAAATGATAGATCATTTAATAAGAAAAGCACAATACGTATTATGTATTGAACCGACAGATCGGGCAAACAAATCAAAACTGACAATCAACGTAAAAAGCATATTAAAAAAGCAAGTGACAAAAAGTACTTATAGGTAGTTATAAAAAAGGTCACACCGCAGCCAGTCGCCAACAAACTCTATGAATTTGTTTTTCACCTACCTAATTCGAATTTTATGGAAGAAACTAACAATAGGTACTAAAGCTGCCCTAAGTATTGCTTATGCATTAATGGCTAAGCAGTTTTGTGCATGTTACAAGAATATATAAAATACAAATGAAAAGGGTGCTTCGAGTATGTTTGTTCCGGTCATACATATTTCGCTGTTTGTGTTATTTTGTATACTGAGCTCAAGGCAACACGCCATTTGCGTTTAAAAAGATATGGAAGCGATTCGTTAACCATGTAAAGATTATACTTAATTTACAAGAGCGTGTCGGACACGCCCGAAATAGGGTTCCGTAGCCATTACGAAAAAATTAAGTAATATTTTATACGGAATCTTCCATAGTTTAGGTATATTTTATACCTTAGGCTTCTATTTTAATCTTAAACTACTAATAAATCTCAAGCAAACTTAACCGTTATAGTTTTCCTTGAAAGTTAAAGTTGTAAATTAATTATATATATCTACGTACCTAATACATTTATTTTTATGTTTTTAAAGTCACACAATAAATTAGTTTTATAGTTTACAAAATATCTATTTATTTATGTAGTTTTATGTAGTTAATGGTGTGTAGTATGTCTTTATAACGGCCCGAGGGTTGCCGACGGTGCTGGCTGAAAATCAGCGCTGGGGTGTTTTTAACGCTTCAGCATTATGCTGAGCCAGTGTCCGATTCACAACCGCAATGACACATACCTTTGTGTTGTTTTTTTTGTACCTAATAATTTTGTTGTCTTGTGTTGTGAATAAATGTATTTTCTTTTCTTTTCTTTTTTTCTTTTAAAAGTTTGATATACTTACTACCATCCTGAATTTTTTCAAATTTTTCCACCCACCGGTTTAGATTTTAGAGGGGGGGGGGGACGCTCGATTTTAATGAAAATTTGCACTTTAAAGTTGAATATTTCGCAAACAAATCACTTAATCGAAAAAAATATCTTAGCAAGCCCTACCTACTAATGGTTTTAAGAGACCTATCCAACGATAGCCCACACTATAGGTTTGGATGAGAAAAAAAACACACCCACTTTACGTGTATGGGAGGTACCCTAAAAAAAAATGTTTTTAATTTTTTATTGTACCATTTTGTCCGCATAGTTTACATATATATCCGTGCAAAATTACAGCTTTCTAGCATTGATAGTCCCTGGGCAAAGCCGCGGACGGACGGACAGACAGACAGACATGGCGAAACTATAAGGGTTCCGTTTTTGCCATTTTGGCTCCGGAACCCTAAAAATACCTAAAAAACATTATTTAACATAATATTACGTAGTAGATGTCCCGGGACACTCTTGACACCAATTGAGCTAGTCCCGAAGTAAGCAAAACTGTGATATGGGTCCTACTAGGCAACGGGTAAACATACTTGAATAACTGCCCGACCAGGGATCGGACCCGGGATCTAATAGCTTCATAGTCAAGAACAATAATATTGTCTACACCGCTTACCCGGATAATACCTGGTTACACGTAGCGACTCAGTCTCATTCTCAAGGTGCGAATAACGCTCTCTCTACCTTGATCAAGGGCTAGAGTGAGTGCAGTACCACTACCATGAGTTTACAGTGACCGTACTTGATAGCGACGGCGTAAATTATTTGTATGGAGAATTGTACAGCGCCCCTACACAGTGGCGTAGCTAGGTAACCTAGGGCCCTGGGGCAAATAAAAAAATGGGGCCCACTGCTATCAAAACTGGTAAGGTTTTTTGAAGTAAAATCATTATATATACAAATACTTTAAAAATGCTAAGCAACTTTATCATCAGGTAGGTATAAAGCAGAATTTCGAGGGCCCCCTGAGCTTGAGGGCCCCGGGGCACTGCCCCGCCTAGCCCCTTGGTAGCTACGCCACTGCCCCTACAAATAATATATTATTATCCTTAATAAACTATTGAACTTAACATTTTTTTATGTGTTTGCATATTGTACGACATTCATTGTTTGTTAAACAGCACGAAGTTCGCCGGGTCAGCTAATATTATAAATGCGAAAGTTTGTAAGTCTGTTTTTTTTTGTTTGTTTGTTACTTCATTATGTCTAAACCGCTGAACCGATTTAGATGAAATTCGATATACAGATAGTTTGAGTCCCGGGGAAGGAAGGACATAGAATAGTTTCTTTCCCGGAAAATTGCATAGTTCCCGCGGGATAGCGATAAACGACGTCGCGGGCAACGCGTAATTTATAAAATCAGACGTTAGTTTGCAGAGGTCCATATTAATAAACTTTGCTCACCCGCGACCTTGCTATAGCTACGTCTATGCCACAATGTGTGTTCTTGCAGCTCCTCCGACTCCTCGCGGTAAGAACACACACACACATCACACAAACCCAAATAGGTTTCATTCATATCAAGCAGTTGTTAGGACACAGTTTAAATCAGCAGGGCTACTACGAAACTCGAAACTCGAAGTTCGTATCGTACCGTCCCTCTCGCTCTCGTATTAAATAGTATAAGTGTCAGAGGGACCGCACGACACGAACTTCAAGTTTCGAGTTTCGTAGTAGCCCTGCAGGACGTAATCTAGAAACAAATCGCTAAATTGTACTTGCAGAAGCCGGCCGGCAAAAATGGGTAAAAATTTACGTGGTGCATTTTTTTATTGATAGACAGAAAAAAAAACGACGTAGCGGTTGGATTTATCGAGGTTATATTGATTGATTTTGCAATTTCGGAGCAGTGTATAAGTACTTAACTATTATCATCGTCTCATCTCATCCCAGCCTATAAATGTCCCAATTGCTCTTCGCCTCCTCTCAGAGAGGGCCCGAGCCGTAGTTCCCACGCGGGCCTAGCGCAGATTGGGAGCTTCACACACACTGTTGAATTGCTTCACAGGTTTGTGCAGTTTTTCTCACGATGTTTTCCTTCACCGTACATATAGTGGAAGATTTCAAATGTAATTTCGCTCATGAATTTTGAAAAACTCAGATAGGTAGAAACTCAGATCATATGCTTGAGAGCCCATAGGTCAAAACGCGAGGCCACCACGGTTGTCGATATTATACCGGATTTAGACTGTGGTCAGGTGATCGGTTGGGTGATTAAGCAAATAAGAGTGTATTTGCTAACAATTACAGCGGCACTGCATCAACTCGTATCGCAATGCGTGACAATACACCGCAATGCATTACATTGCTTTGTGTCATCATCTGAAAGTACTACTTACTATTTTCTACGTTCCTTGAAGTCATGGTGGGTATAGCAATGTAACATGGGGGCACGGCAGTGCCCCGCCAAGTCGAGCAAAAAAGCGGCACGGCCCTACCATCTTTTGCTCGAAGCGGTTCAGGCCATTTTCGACCCCCTTTAACTTCGTAGTGGATAAAACTAGAAGCCTGAATTTTTAGTAACCAAGCAGGTATTGTATAAACACGGTATATTTCAAATTTCATTCAATTTGAACCAGTAGTTTAAGAATTATAACTAGTCAAAGTTTCTTATTTTTGTCACTCACTGACTGACTAACTGACTGACCGATCATCTAAACCGTGTCTTATCATGTAAACAAACGTGACGTCACAGGTGATAATAGACAATGACTAGTGATTGGAAAAGTCGATAAAATATACATAAAACGTGACCGATTATTTTGCCATTAACATAAATAAATCGGTAAGCAAGCCAAGTCGTCAGAAATATCAAAAAAAGAGCAGTACGGCATCAAGCGAAGTAGCGAAACGAATGACATGCCTAGATTCAACTCTTATTATTTTATTTAATACTAGCTTTTGCCCGCGACTTCGTCCGCGTGTACTTTAGTTATATGGGCATATGTTTTAATTAACCCCCGTTATAATTGTGACATTTGTATCTGTGTGCATAGCGAAGTAAGCACTGCAGTAAACGATAGATCAGATAACAGTTTACTAAAGTACTTCGTTATAAACAACATAATTGTTACTTACCAGTTTTGAAGCTAGTTTATGAAAAATTGTATGCAAGTAAATTAATTATCTCGTGTGCTTTCGGCGAGAACCGAATGTTACTCTAGAACCCGAAGTATATATTCGAATTTGCACTGTACATAATATTTTGTAAATTAGGTAAACGATAAATAAGAAAGGATAATCACACAAAAGTTACGCTTATATTAATTTTTAAGTAAGGTACCTACCTACTGCATGATTATTTGCAAATTTATTTCACACATCATTTTAAATATCAATTTAATTTCAACATTTAATGTGTGCATTTTGTATGAAAAACCCCCTTTCCTATTGAAGTCGCCAACACCATACGGATCATTTTACATTGTGACCAGCCATATTTTTAGTCTAGAAATAAGGAAGTTTCATAGAAATTCCCTCCTAATAAGTGGAAAGCTACTTCTTCTTTCTTTATCTTTGCCTACGCAGATCATTTTTATTTTTAATCAGGCAGGAGCCTGTAAGTATACCAATTTTTATAATGCTAAGTCCAGAAATGAGAAAATTTCCGTACAAACTTTATCCACCATTTTAGCCCTTTAGGGGTCATTTTATCCATTTCACCTACACAGATAACTTTTAATTCTAATCGAGAACTTATATACCTATTTTCATACCTCTAAGGCCAGAAATGAGAACATTTCAATACAAAATTTACCCCCATTTTACCCTTTTAGGAGGGAATTTTATCCATTTCACTTACACAGATAATTTTTAATTGTAATCAAAAACTTATACACCTATTTTCATACTTCTTAGTCCAGAAATTAGAAAATTTCCATAAAACTTTACCTCCCACCCATTTTACCCCTTTAGGGGGGAATTTTATCCATTTCACCTACCTACACAGATAATTTATCATTATAATCGAGGACTTATATTTTCATACCTCTAAGTCCAAACATAAGAAAATTTCCGTACAAACTTTACTCCCCATTTTACCCTTTTAGGGGGGAATTTTATCCATTTCACTTACACAAATAATTTTTATTTGTAATCGAGAACTTATACACCTATTTTCATACTTCTAAGTTTAGAAATGAGAAAAATCCATATAAACGTCACCCCCCTATTTCACCCCCTTAGGGGATGAATTTCTAAAAATCCTTTCTTAGTGCTCACTTACATCATAGAAAGAACCCCTGTACCAAATTAAGTTTTTAGGCCCAGCGGTTTGGGCTGTGCGTTGATCTATAAGTCAGTCAGTCAGTCAGTCAGTTTCTTCTTTTATATGTATAAAGATTAACCCAAAAAGATTCGTAGTCAAAAACGGATCATTGTAAATAATGTTTATAATAAACTACTGAAAAAAAAAAACGCTTGGGGAATGAAACTATTTCGCTACAAAACCTTTTCAAGATGTCATGATGTCATGGTAGTCTGGTAAAAATAAGCAGTAATTATAGTTATTAAAAAACTTTATAGGTATATCGGCGTCATCGATTACGCGAATTACGAAAAAAGGTCGTTCCTCCTCAGGTGTTAGGTCGCCAAAGAAAAAATAAAGCATTGTTCCGACTATACTAAACTATTGCCATATAAATAAGAACAATAGCCGAGCGCCCTCTTGACATTAGTCATATATTTTTGGTTTACCTTTAGGTATCTTGATACGATAACACAACATTATTCAATAGATCACTCTTTTTCTGGTAATAGATTTTAAGACCGTAGTAAGTGTTTGTTTATAATTTTTGTCTAATAACTTCTGTTAATGTCAAAGTTACACGTACAATTCTCATACAAACATCCAAATACATACATACAATTCTAGAGGTGGGATACGGGGTTTTTCTGTGTTTTTTATTTTCTTTATAGCTTTCCAAGTCGCTTTAACATCGTTTTTGATTTCAATAAGCAGTGTCAATAAGACATTTTTCTCATGTGTTACTTTTAGTTCGCGCAGAAGGAGGTAACAAAAATTGCGATAGCGTATATACGTTGTCTTGATAATTTGATTGTTGGGGGCATTTTTAGAATCTTTATGCAGACGGTCTCTATTTATTCGAATACAGCGAAGTAATCCTGGAGTGATCCAGGGCTTGAGGATTCTCTGTTTCCTAGGAACTGGTATTAATATGGTATGCTTAGCGACGACGGAGGATAAAATAGATATTAAACTATCGGTTGCGGAGTTTGCATCATCTATAAGCAGAATGTGAGACAGATCAGTGTCAGCGATTTCGAGTTGAATACTAGCGATGTCAGTGGTTGATCTAAGTTTATTGTCATGATTTTTGTTGTGTTTCAGTTGAAGGCAAAGGAGAGTCGGTAGATGGTCAGTAATGCGGGATTCGATAACAAGAGTGGTAGCTGTAAATTTAGATTTAAGTAAAACATGATCGATGCACTTATTTAATCTAGTGGGGAAAACATGTGTTGGTGACAACGCATGAGAGGCATTCAAAGTAAATATACATCAGAAAATCTATCTTTGTTTAAAGGGTTTGATGTCAATGTTAAGATCACCTAGAAGAGCTATGTTATTATATGAATTTAAATTCGTAAGCGCGTTGTTAAGGGTTTCGAGAAAAAATTCGAACTGATCCTGTAGGGAATAAGATGGAGACACAGGTTACGGCTATTATAGCGATTTTGTTATCTATGATACATATCAAGCTGTCAGCGTATTTAAGATGAGGTTCTGAGATTGTATGTGTTAGAGAGGATTTTACGTAAATTACTTCACCAGCGTTTTGATTGGAGTGATTTGAAGAGGAGTAGGAAATATAACCATCCAAAAGAGGTAAGTTCACATGATTTTGACGCCAGCATTCGGTCCAAACTAGGACGTCGCAAGAAACATTCATCTCTCGGAGAAGAATTCTAAATTGGTCGAAATTTTTATTTATAGAGCGAATATTAAGCTTTAGTATGGTTATTGCATTATTTTGTGAAGTCCCTAACATAGTGCTGCAGCTCTCGGGGTTACATTTATAAGAGTTGCAAGCATTAAGGGAATCCAATTCAGAATTAATATCAATTAAAGAAGTCATTTTTGAAATGTAATTTAGCAATACGGTTTTGTGGTAAGATTGGTATGTGTCCGAGTATCTGCAACACCTTCAAGAGCAGGCTAGATATTTGGATGTGTATATTTGGATGTGTTTGGTTTGTGGGTGTTGATGAGAATTGTACGTGTAACTTTGACATTAACAGAAGTTATTAGACAAAAATTATAAACAGATACGAATAACAGATGAATAGCCACTAAGTATACATAATAAAGGCACAGAATAGTCACAATTCCTTTTGACAGTTGCGCAGTGTCTGCTCCGACTTGACGATAATGTATTTGACTCCTTGCTCTTTACGAAGAAAGACTTTCCCGTTACTTGACCAACAAAACCTGAAATACTCAAACCAAGGAAATAATAATAAATAAAATAAAACGAGTTGAATCTTGAAATGTCATTCGTTTCGCTACTTCGCTTGAAATCGTACGTTACGGGTGCTCTTTTTGTGATATTTCTGACGACTTGGCTTGCTTACGGATTTATTTATGTTAATAAAAAATACCGTAAATTGCTTCAATTTTGCCCTCTGGCCCCAACATTGCCTGATTCAATTTAGAGTCGATAACTTGGCACCCTTTAGGTTTTAAAACTTTTATCCCCCCGTAATAATAATTACCGTGTAGATATAAGTTTAAAACCTATAAGAGTGCTAAGTTATCAACTCTAAATCGACTCAGGCAATGTTGGGGCCAGAGGGAAAAGTTGAAGCAGTTTACGGTAGTCGGTCACGTTTTATGTACACTTTATCGACTTTTCCCATCACTAGTCATTGTCTATTATCACCTGTGACGTCACGTTTACATTATAAGACACGGAAGAATGAATAGACTTTATAAATTAAGGGAAAACTAAAATATTTTGCAATTTCGGTTCAGTTTTCTAAATACACCAACTGCATAAATAACTTTGAAATCCCATATAATTGTATAAGATTACAAAATAACATTTACAGTGAATGAATCCATGTACATGTATATGTATAATATAACAGAATAACAGATGCCAATAAAAAACATTACTTGTAAAAAAAAACCAGTCTCGCAACTAAGTTCTACTTACCGTAAAAAGTTGTGAGATCCATGAAATACCAAGTCGGTTAAATTATTCAGTCCCTACTTAAGGGTTCTTCTGTCTTAAATTATGTATTACGTAGTTAGCTAACTTAACAACATTATAGTGGCCATATTAATATTAAAAAAATCTTTTGTGTTTTAAATAAACAGATTGACTTGGCAATCGCCCTAAACAATCTAATTTAATATTTATTACTTGTGAGATACATTGTGTTATCATGCGATGGCCAAGTCAATCTATTAATGAAAAACATAATAGTAGATTGTACAAGAAGAGCATAAAACAAGCAATTTTACCCGATGTTTTAGATGTTTGCTTGCGTGCATGCTTGCGTGCATGCTTGCTTGCTTGCATGCTTGCTTGCATGCTTGCTTGCGTGCTTGCTTCTTTGAACCTGTTTTTGGTTCACGCGAGCGAAGCTGCGGGTAAAAGTTAGTATAAGTAATCATAAATATTTAGTTTTATTGTACGTGATTCAACAATTATAACAAATTAGCTTTATTACAACCAATATATTAAATATTTATTAAGTATCGTTATGCTATGCACCCATCAATAGTTTCAACCCTAAAATATGTATTGCCGATACTATGCAATATAGAATATAAATTAACTCTAAATATTTATGGAAGAAGGCTATATAAACTGTATTTTATGAATGGATTAATGTCCTAGTAATATTATAAATGCGAAAGTTTGTAAGTCAGTTTCTTTGTTTGTTTGTTGACCGCTGTATTCCTAGTGCCATTCACGAAGACGCGTGAATTTGTCGAAATTCGACATTAACGACATTTAATAACAACCACGGCACGCGTCATCCGAATGACTCTACCTATAAACCGCTCATCCGATGTTCCGCGAGTTCAACTCGCGTGGAGAGGGTTCCGTACAATGCCAAAGTCAAATGTTTTCCTCTATTTTTTTATAAATCTTATACGGTACTTTTTAAATTAATCTTCTTCTATTCTATATCTTCTTTATCTATATTTTTACTACATATAATAAATCTGTAGCAAGTCGGTGTCTGTACATTGAAAATATATGAGAAAAACTGTTACTAGGTGTCGCACGGCGTAACGTCACGGGCCTCGCTCCCGAATTCGATGTGCTTCATCTCTGTCATTTTTGTTGGATAAAAGAGAAAAATATACATAATTATTCCTGATAAACTGCCCAATTGTTTTGATATTTTTTCTGTTTTTGTCGGTTTCATCGACAAACTAAATAAACTAAATTATTGTTAAAACTCGTCATGATCTGTAAAATAGTTTTGCCATGGAATGGTACCAAGCAAACAAAAAGACGGAGTTATCTATACACAAATAATGTCACTTGATACATCGAAAGTTTAAACAGACACACTATGATAATATCGAACGGTCACAGTTAAATCTCTTTTAACTTTTTTAATCTCAGGTATAGGCAGTGCCACGAGAGTTGAAGTGAATAATTACATACACTCAGCTACATGAAGTACTAATAGCATAAAGGGAGAATTAATGAAATGAGTGAGTGAATGTCAAAATTCCGCTGTCATTACATGGCAGGTTCTTTGTGTGTGTGTGTGACCTCAACTCTGGCTGGTGGCACTTGCCTATACATCCAGCAATATTATTTCTATCAAGCGTTCTTACTCCCATCCCGTTAAAATAACACAAATCTCTCGCTGACAATTTGACTGCGACTGCGCATCAACTTTTGAGAAGAAAATTCAATGGGTGGGGAAAGTGTTACAACTCTGAAACTATAAGTACAGGGTAGAGGCGCGCGCGCCGCAAAGCTTGCCGCTCTCTCGTCCCAAAGTCACGGGCGCAGTTACATTTAAATAGCATTTACAATTTTAATAGCTTTTAAATCAATGTGCATATTATGTTAGTGTGTGTTGATTGTATCTGTCGGATTTAGAGTTACCATTTGTGAAAGTTGGTGAGTATTTTTTTTTAATGTTTTTACAATGTTTAGTGATGTATTAATTACTTACAGTGCAATGGTAATTAAATGATAAAGTGAGGAATAAAATTAAATTTGTCGTAAATTAGTATAAATAATAATTTTCACAGTGAAGTAATTTTGTTGGGCTGAACTTATACCTCCTACCTAAACCATGAGAGTACTTTCTCAAGAAAGTCGTTATAGAGATTTGTTATTGATACTCAACATTCGAGGTCGGAATAACGACCGCTCTGTCAACAGCATAGCGATTTAGAAGAACTCATACCTATGTACATAGCGGCTGAGTTTTTTTTTTATTTGTCGATCTTTCTTAATTTGTAATAAGGAAATAAAATCAACCAAAAAACGAGATTAAGATAAGAACAGAGTGAATTAATTTAGGCTTTCCTTTGAGGAAGTCCTTTACACACACACAAACATCACGCCTGTATTCCCAAATGGGGTTGGTAGAGCACACGAAACGTTACCGCTTCGGAGCCACTTTTAGCAATTTTAGGTTTAAAGATTGACAAAAACGGTACAGTAGTGACAGGTTGCTCGTCTACGGTACGGTACGGTACGTACGGTGTCGCGGAGGTCCTTTACTTTGCTTTTATACCAAAATCGTGCACCAGAGCTATGTCTGTGCGACACATATATTACGTTATATTGTTATAACATGCAGAGCCTACCCACCTCCTACAAATTCAAAAATATCTATGTCACACAGGTCCAGTTTTTACGAAAACCACAAGAAACACTGACGTGTTGCGAACTACATATATTTATTTATTTATTCAAAATAAAGACAAGAAATGGTCCAAGAGTTAGTAAATACGAAAAATACTTAAGAAACAAGTGCATCAACGTTTGGTTAGTTAACCATCACCCGAGTAGGTAAACATTAGTTGACAAACATTTGATTGTCGTATGGCATTCGTTTTGTTTTATCTGAGTTTAGTTGTTTTAACAGAGAAGCAAAGTTATCTATCTATTGGCTACGTGCACGACGGTGGCGAGGCGTAGCGTTCACAACATTGTTAGTTTTTTTCGAAATATAAATTAAACCAAAGATTAAAATAGTATTAAGATTGGTTTTTTGAATCTTTTTGTATTTTTTATTTCAATTCCAAATTTTTACTTTTACGGACATCCCGTAAATCCTAAATTGAAAATTGCTATACCGCTACACCACGGCTGGTCAAACAGCAGTGGTGTAGCGGTATAGCACGCGGTACGGAATACCGAGGACCTGGGTTCGATTCCCAATGCTGGTCTTATTTTTCTGGTTTTTCTGTGCATCTATTATTTCAGTTTGTATTTTCAATTTAAAATAGTATTGTTGACGATATTTAAGGGCGATTTATTCAATAGTATAACAATACAATAATATACTGTATAATAGTATACTGTAAAATATATAATAATCATAAAAACCGGGTTTGAAAGGATCAAATAAAGCCGAATATGGGCAATCAGGAGAAAAAATCCGTGTAGTTTTGAAAATTGGTACAGTTATACCTTGCACTATCCAAATGAAATACTAAAAGTCCTCAAGGGTACGGTTGAAGGTACCCTTTTTTAGAGTTTTGCTCATATCTCGAATATTTATACGAATAGCATTATAATTACTTCAAAAAAAAAGTGTCTACGTAAAATTTAATACAAATTTGGTCATATTAATTTTTGCTCTACGATCAATACTTTAGGAGATACAGGGTGTTTAAGTTAACAAGGAGATAAAATTATACAAATTTAAGAAATTTAACGAAGCAGGTTTTAAAATTTTATTCCAAAATAGAAAAAGAAAATAATTTCATCTTTATTGTGTTACTCATCGGTTTCTACATCAACATTATCATCTTCTCCTTCTATGACATCTACAGGCACCTACACCGTTTGTACATGAGCCCAAGCAGCCGAAACATACTAGACTGCATTTAATATTGGCTTTTCGATTTCGACATGCATATTTTTCAGAGAACTACTTTTGCAGCGACAAAAAATTTAAATCATTACGATGTCAGAAAATAGGAAGCGAGTTTTTTTATGTCTCTCGTGTGTTACGTCAATGTCACATGTGCATTTTACAATTTGACATTTAACAGTGACTGTGACCTTATATTATGTAAGTTTTTCTTTTTAAATGATGATAATTCGACATGATTATGCAATAAACGAATTATGAATTAAATTTGCTTGATAAAAAAGTTACCAGTAGTTTCAATCAATGAGCTAAGTCGAAGTGTCGATGTTAACGAAAATCAAGAAAAACACGGTGTATAGTTTCTTCTGGATTTATTCGCGACTTACCTACATTATATATGGCTATCTATTTGCTAGTATTATACGAATACTATAATTTGGCTAGCTATGGCTGAATGATGAGTACCTATTCATCGATCGATTGTCATTTTGGACATGAATCTACCGTGAGACTCACACATATTAAATGATACCGGATAACTTACGTCTTGTTTTACATGTTTCGGGCTAATTCGTAGCCCTTCTTCCTAGGAGCAACGCGTCTCTGCGGTCGCGTAAAATCTCAATTTGTATGGAAACACGAACATCGCAGGCGCTGTTCGTGTTTCCATACAAATTGAGATTTTAACGCGAACGCGATCGAGACGTATCTTGTAACCGAAAACTTACACTAAGGGCACTGTTGGATCATATCAATGAAACGTGAGCGACGACACGGAACCATTTCACGGAAAATGTAACAGTGACATCTCATTGCCTCGGTAGGAAAATCACTGTGACACTATCAAACAGTTCAGTAAATAAATACCACAAAAAAGAAATAATAAGATAAAGATTGTGAATTGAATGTTTTCTTTAGTATGAGTGTGTTGAGCTAAGTTTGTTTATAATAAAGTAACGAATGTAAAACCAGCCGTCAAATACAAGGGGTTTAAAGCTGTCAAAGTTAAAGACAAAGCAAAAATATCTTTATTCAATTTAGGCTATAACAAACACTATGATATGAATGACAAAAAAATCTAACACCGATTTGGAAAAACTACTGCTTGAGAAGAACCCAGCATGAATCTCAACGAGATATATTTTTTAAACAGATTTACACTACTACATTTTTCACTCAGTAGATATTGTACTTGAAAAATATTAAGGTTTTTTTTAATATTACTTTAATATTGCTTAATATAAGAACCTAGCTAGGGTAGAAGTACCGTTTTTGCCCAATTGCTATTTGAAGTAATACCTATATAAAAAGTAAAACAATATGTTTATTGACTTTTCAAAAGTTTATACTGAAACGAGTAAAGTTTGTAATGTTTTATTACTATAAATTTATTTCAAACGTATATTTAAACAATAAATGGCCACTACTTACTACTGCCCGCGACTTAGTCTGTTAAGAATTCGCTTTCGTTATTCCACGGGAATTATGTAATTTACCGGAATAAAACTATCCTAACCATGACCTTCTCACGGTCACCTAACTCTTACCACACCAAACTTCATGTTGTAAATCAGTTCAGTGATTTAAGTGTGTGAGGTAACATATAGACAGGAAAGTTATTTTCGTGTTTATAAATATTTGTAATTGTAAAGGATATCTACGGGCACCTACTTATTCTCCAGTTTTAAAAAGCGTGAGATTTTGTTGAAGTCGACTTGTATGATGAATGAAGGTGCAACCGCAGGCGTGCTAGCTCTAATATCGGAGAAGCGCGATTAAATGTTCTTGATCGTTTGTCGAAATTTTACAAGTGCTACATTATAAACAATTGTGTATAAGTACAATTAAAATCGGGTCAACTATACATTTCAAAAAACTGGCCAAGTCTTGTGATCGACTGTTACTAGTTAACTTGTAAAGCCTTATAGGTGTGATAGTTTTCCATTTAAATCCCACACAACCGTAAACACACACATACATACAATTGCCGTAGTCGATCTTCAGCCTACTTATTTGAATTTTACCAATAGACGAATTCTTCGCATTGCATTTTTAATACTTACCTACGTATACAGTATTGAATTGATGCTTAAATTGAAGAGTTTTTGAGGCTATTCCCTGGGTGGAGTCATAACTCCACCAGTCCGTTGTTGATCTCGACCGTTGTTTTGCACTTGGCCACAGACTTGGCCTAGGCAGTAGAAGCGATTATGCAGTACGACTTGGAAGCTTTCGGAGTTCAAGATTTGGGCACGACCAGGGCGGGGCGTGGACTTCATCAGACGTGACTGCTCAAGCTTGATATTGAGTGTGCCTCTGACAATTGGTCACCTATATTATATTTTAATGTAATTGAGTTCAATGCTTAGAAATAATAAATAAATAATAACAATAAAGAGTATAAACAAACACACAAAATTACTGCCTTAATAATAGGTACGAGTTTCAAAGCAAACATGATCCATGACCCCTCACTCTCAATATTTATTTGTAAGTATTTTTTATGTTTTTGACAACCCGAATACTATACTGTCATATGAGGAATTTTTAATTGAATTACAAAAATAATAGTCAACTCTAGACATGAGTCAATTTAAATTTCGGTTCTTTTACCTTTTTATTGTACTTGTAGTGTCTACTCTTGTATCTGATATCCTGTCAATCGTTCAAAGGTTAACTGTAAGAGATCCCTTTAAGGAATAAGTTCGCCTTTGTACATCTTATTATCCTGTGTTCTGTTATTTTCATGTGTTTTTTATGTACAATAAATAGTTTTACAATACAATACAATACAATAAACACATGCATATTTTGTGCATCTAATCATGTAAAAAAAATACCTTTAATATTAACACGAATCCAGGTAGGATATAGAATACATTAATGTAAAGTGTTGTAATTATTATAATTTTTTCCATGAAGTATTAAGATATATCTTGCTTGCTTTAATTTTGCCGCTGTCGTGACCAAGTTTAGTCGCACCGCAGTACCCGAGATATTTTTACAAATAACGCTAACCGCAGTCATCTTGAAACCTCGAACCTTCAGAATGACGATACCTATGTCTTTACAACATCTCCTTAATACGATCTACATCTAGAAAATTTAGAGAGTTCGAGCAACTTCGTCTACGAAGAATTCATTTATGGCTGCCCTATTCTTTTACATTATACTTAACATTATTTTCACAAAAAATAACTATTTCATATAGAAAAAGAAAAGAGAAAGCTGCTGGTTCTCGTCTCGTACTTTAGGAACAGGACTACCATGCACCTTTTTAAAAAACTTTACTTACCCAATTGCGTTGAAATAATTTAGATTATACCTAAACTTAAGCATAATATGCAAACTTACATTTGGGTACCTAGACACAAATTAATTCTAGAATTTCAGAAAAACTTAGCTATTGAATTCTCTTTTACATTTCAAGACTAAAAAAACCGGCCAAGAGCGTGTCTGACACGCCCAAGATAGGGTTCCGTAGCTGTAACAATAAAATCTAGTAATATTTTTCTAAGAATTTTGCATTTTGTATGGAATCTTCCAAGTTTACATCAGCGCCACCTAGCCTCCGCAACTTTTTTGGCTCTGATGCTCTAACGTTTTGAAATTTCATCGCGACATTGTGACAAAAATCAAACCTATAACGTATTAATTTATAATACAAAATTACTGTGATACCGTGATTTGGGTGGACAAAAGGTTGTGAATTCATTTTTGGTCATTAAAATTAAATGAGGTAAGTAAAATTTATTCAATTCAATTCAATTCAATTATTTATTTGCATTAAATGTGGTTAACAGAAGGTCTTATAAATATGTATTTTGTTTGATATCCAGGACACATTTAGCTAAATTACAGCATGCAAAATGTACACCTTAAATCTAAATTTCTTACAGCATGCAGCATGTATATAATCTATATGTATGTATTCAAAAAGTGTGTTTTATTTTCGTTATGTCAGGGTTTGTTTACTTCATGTTTAAGTAGTTGTACTTTTACTGTAAAATGAAAAGATCTTATTGGTTTCTTTGAATAATAGTAAAATTATATAATTTAAGAGTTTTGCGCTTAGTAGCACATTTTACGATTCATTTTTATTTATATATAGAAGATATTGATTAATCTGTATTATCTTATCAGTAAATTTGGTTGCAACAAACATTTTCTTATTTGTTCAAAGCCTAACTATAACGACTCGTTAGACTTATTTTTTTAACAATAGTTTGGACATAATTTTTTGAGATTTGGCAATTTAAAAAGTTACTTTACCGCACAAGTGCGGAAAGTAAAATCCATACAACTTTTCTGCATACTTGGAATTCTACATACAGGAATCACTAATTTTCTATGGATATGTTGACCCACGTCAAGAGGCACTTTCCGAGCATTTGCATTGTAAAAATAAAAGCGGTAGATACATTAAACGAACTTATTATTAACTAGCTTTTGCCCGTGACTTCGTCTGCGTAGATTTTTATATTTACACAATACTCCATAGAAATGAGGTTATAGTATCCCGCATTGCCCGATTCCGTGGGATTTTCAAAAAATCCCTTCAAACTACGGCTAAACAATCCACTGCAAAATCTGATCACCAGGTTTCACATCTATTTATAATGCTCAAATGTCACTGTTTGTGGGTGAGCTACGCCGGTTTATTTAACGCGGGGCGATGTATGGCAATTAAAATTGTCGTTTAATTTTATTGTATTATTAAATCAATTATTCAATTTAATTTGTTAATATCCGTACCCCCTCTTCCTAACTTACACATAATTTGGCGAAATTCTTCCTCAGTGGCTTATTGATGATGTCACACACAACTATTGACATCTATGTACCTTACGGCACTAGACTGGCTGTTTGGAACAAAACGCGCGGCGCATCAATCATCGATATTACTTTGACACAACCCCTGTCACGGACGTCAACAAACTATATAAAAGGTTCACAAATCCACGCTGTGAACTAATTTCGTGCGCCGTTTTGATGTAAGAAACATGCAGTCTATACATAGATGTCGATGCACACAACATATTAATTTCAACGCCATCTGTTAGTTTAGCAGGGTACTCGATAGTCATAGCACACTTGAAAAAAAGTCTGCACCTCATTCCTATTTAAGAAGCGGGGGTCGATTTTTATATAACCTGGCCGGGGCCAGGGGCCATATAATCAGCTTTATTATATGTATATAGATTAAAAAAAACCTTGTCGAGCTTATATTTTACGGGCAAATAAAATTAAATACGAAATTAAACAGCTTAAAAACGTTGCGTACCTAAACAAAGTTGCGAGGAAGTATGCATTTAGTGAAATAAATAAATCATTTATTTGCATAAAAACATGGTACATATTTTGTGGTAAGAAAGAAAGAGATTATTATTAAACCTACATAGATAAATATCTACTTGCAATCAATCGGAACTTATGCTTCAAATTGTCTAGCACAGCTATAATATTACCTAGGTGAAGAAGTCTAGGCTGCAATGTCTAGCAAACCTTGCTAAATGCTCGAACTGACCTCTTTTGTAAGTTGAATACGTTTTACGACCACGAACATGTTGTAAAATATTTGAAAACATAATGATGTTGGATTCGTGTAGTCACACTTAGTCACCGACACAATTGACGATTTAAAAGTAGACATAACTTAGCACCCAATCTCTACTTCAATTCTCACACAGTAAGTACACAAGTATACATTATAATAAACAAATTTCGAAAATATTACACAGCAAAATATATCTTGGAAAAATTTAACTATGTATAAAAATATCGGAAATGTGTTATTATACTTTTAAACAATGTTAGCAATGTCTATTTATATTGAAATCTAAATATATACCCTCGATCCCGATATAGGTATGTAATGTACCGAATTTTGTAAATATTAGAAATAAGAATGAAAGAAAACATTTATTCGTGAAATTACAAAAAATAAAATAAAATATTAGACAAGCAATTCCTATTGACATATTGTATTCTGGGATTTTATAATAGTAATTGTAAATACAGGTAAATAGAAGCCATCTGAATTATGCGATGGATCCGTGACATATGAATCAGTTTTATTTATAGATAATTTTGTAAACCATAACTTTAAACGGAATTAAAAAAACTCATACTCCTTTTTCAGCACCACATTTCCAGGGCGTCAATCTTTCGTCAATCCTGAGTATACGTTACATGTTATACAATTATTATTAAACATCCTCGACTTCGTATGCATATAGTATTCACTAAAATAATGAAGTATTTGTGTTCTAATGTATATACATCATCATCTGAAAATGGCTTTAACTTATGTATGTTAAAGCCATTTTCAGATGATCTCCTGATAAAGACTCGAGTGTGTTCCGTTTAATTGTATACACAGACCATATGTGGGTGGTTGTTAGTTACACAAACTATACTAATGCCAATATCTATACCAAGAACTAAAATCACAGGCTTCTTCTAAACATCTTTCTGACCAAAAAGTTTTTTAGTATCCGAAATAAGTTTACGGTGTACAGCCCAATGATTATGAGAACACATTTATTTCGGACCTGACGACTTTATAATTGACGTCGTAACACTTGTAACTAACTGTAAAGTTAAACTTGCATTCAAACTAAAAAATAGGCCGAGTATTGTACTATGCTTCAATGAATTAGAATGCCGATATCGTAGTAGTAGTAGTATTCGAGATAGTCAAAGCAACTTGTGATTTTTTATCTTAGTTTGCAGACGCAGTAGGTGGTTGTGGAGATAACGAGTTGCAATTCATCATGGACTTAGACCTAGATAATTTTACATTTTCTAGCCGGAAAAACTGTGTCCTGTCCTTGTTTATGATCTTTGCCTGTAATTTTACATTCAATTTTAGCAAAAACTGTTCGGGGATATTATTTTCTGAAACACAAAAACATCATTATTTTATTATCATTTTCGGGACGGGCAATGTCAATCACAAATACACGTATTACCAATTATACTCGTAATTGAATAAAAAGTAAGTATTCGGCTTGATATAACTTTTCAGTAAGTAGCTAAGAATCTCTGAAGATGGGAAAAATTATCACTAGCCGTTTTTAGGCAGATTTTAATCTATCCATATTTAGATTTTATTATTAAGATACAAGATTGTTGTTAAAGATCAAGGCTTTCTAGTACTTTATTTATTGCTTCTAATGCTACCAGGATGTTGTGGATTTGAATGTTTCGGAGTGCAGTGTAACATTGAAATAACATTTAAATCAGTTAATAGCTTGTCAGCATTTTTATCGTCAATTGGGAGCCTTTTGGACTTCTCTCTCAGCCCTCGAATTCTTGACCGCTTAATTCAATAAAGGTGGATTTTGTTGATTTTTCATTTCATTTCGTAAGGCGTAATTTAAATTTGATATTATAGGACACACTGATATTTTAATCTGAGCTGTTTTTGAAGTAGGTAAATAATAATCTCTCCTAACAACAACTTGTTAATCGATGCATAAAGTTTAATTATGTACAATATTTAAACACCGTAAAATCGTAGGGGATCGAATTGAGAATCCGCAAATTTTGATTCAGCTGTTGTTGTTTAGTTAGCCAAACTACTTTTTTAAATGGGTGTTTCTCTTCTCAGGGATTATAAGCGTAACCACAGTACAGTTTGATAATTTAACGTGTAACGGAAGAGACATCTCTACACCAGATGAGAGGTTAAATTGAGAGTGCTTTCTTACTCGCGGTCGAGTGGCAACCACATGGTGGATGTTCCGCAATCTAACTCTAACGGGATATAATTCAACTACACAAAATTCACGGTTGCGTAAGCCCTCTTAAGTAGACCTCTGAAGTTTTTACTATAGAGGGGGTTCGCATCCGTTAGTTTTGTCATTTGAATTACAAAGTTAAAATCGTCCCCGTAGAGCGAAAAGACACCAAGTCCCAAAATCTCGAAATTGACTTTTTAATGCCATCGATATTGTTGTTTTTTCCGCAAATTTTAGTCTTATTGCTATGTCAGAACCACAGATCCAATTTTAAAAAGTTAGTGTAATCATTACTTTGTTGTTTTTGCTCATGAATTGAAGTGAGAATTAACTAAATTACTTAATGGAATTTATACTGAAAAAATGTCGGCCAAAGTGGTTAGTTTAAGGCATTTTAGTTATTTTTGCCGTATGCAGTTATTTATTTCTATGACCGAGCACTATTTTATTCCCAAAGTTCACTAAAACAACTTAGTTATCTAACGATTGCAAATTTGTTACAAAATATGAAAGCGAAGATTAACTCAGTATTTTTGTTGAGTTTTCGATCATAAAATTATTACAATATGAGCTTTAAATGTCATGTGAATAGTCACTATCTCTAGTCGAAAAATCACTAACTGACATCTAGGTTCATAACATAATAAGAGGTAAAAGTAATTATCGCTAATAACTTGGAAAATTAAGCTTTTTGTTTCGATTTGGCAGTTGGAGCTTATACCATGACATTATATCATTGCAATGAGACCACAATTATGATAAATATCTATCTCACGCCATAAAACTTAGTTTTTTTAACTTTTCGATCATAAAATTATTACAATATGAGCTTTAATGTCGCTCTATGTGAATAGAAATTTAAACTCTTTCAAGAATGAATTTATTTAATTACAACTGGGTTCAACCTAAACTCAGATGGTACAAAGAAAAGCGGACATATAACTTGAACAAATTAAGCTTTTTGATGCGATAAGGCAGTTGGAGCTTATACCATGAATTATATCATTGCAATCAGACCACGATTATGATAAATATCTATCTCACGCCATAAAACTTAGTTTTTTTTTCACAACTTTAAAAATCCGTATCTCAAAACACCAAAATACGACTTAGTGACTTTTCGCTCTACGGTCGCTCTACGGGGTCTTTCAAGAATGAATTTATTTAGATTACAACGTTGGGGACTTTTCAACCTAAACTCAGATGGTACATAGAAAAGCGGACATATAAAAGGAACATCTTTCAACCCAGGCTGATGCCATAAGTCATTGTGAAGGTTTATTTTCGAATGATTTTTTTAGGATTCCGTTCTTCGGTTGGTACTTAAAAACAAAACTCCCATAGGATCATTTTGTTGCCCGTCCGTCCGTCAAAACCCTTTTCTCAGGAATCCCAGCCTTTATACACGGCCTATTGCTGGACACAGGCCTCCTCTCAGAATAAGAGGTGAAGCTGAAATTAATATTAAATATTCAGGTCTTAGAGCAGTGAAAAAAAAACAAACTTATAAGCCAACGCAATCAAAGGATAAGTTTAAAAAAAAATTTTGTTTCATACATTAGTACGATCAATACTTTTGAAGCTCACCAAAAATGGTTGGTGATCTCTGTGGTAGGCACAAACATTTGTATGTTTGTCCATTTTTTCGCCTGCCGTAAAAACATGATATATAATGTCAGCGGCCGATCGTAAAATTCGCCAGATCACGAAATTCCTATAGGCATACCGTGAAATGGCGCCATTTCATGAATTGGCTAAGGGACATCCGACATATCGTTCAAAACTCACGGTTTAACGATTGGCCTATGGTCTATTTATGAAACCAAGATACTAAAATGACATTCTGAAAATTAAATGTCAAATGGAAAAATAATGTGGCCAGCATAAAACAAACAGTGCTGCTCTATGATTTCGGTTTCCGATATAATTGTAAATTATCGATAAAACGTATATTTTATGATAACAAAAATAACATGAAAACATTCAATATTCTACTTACCATTTTGAAAATATGAATGTACTTTTGCGATAAAGTGATAAAATCTCAGCACAGGTAAGAATACTGTATTCGACATTCGTTACTTAATCGTATTATGATCGGTTGTGTTCAGTGCGTTTTCTCGTGTTATGGTATGTGTGTTTTTATATTAAGCATTGAGGGGGATCGTACTTAGAATGAAATTGAAACTTAAATATCAACATCTATAAAAAGTAGAAATATCTCCAAAACAGTCCCATTTTTATTATTAGACCCATTTTACCTTTTCTAGAATGTTCTAAGTGCCCTACATGTTAGTACGTCACGGATTCGTTCAGATCTTAATATTTTATACATATAGGTACCTACAAAATCTTTCGGTGATAACCGGTTGCGGCACATCATTATTTATGAGACGCAAAAAACAGGTAACACATAAACGTCATTTTAGTATCTCGTATTAATATATAGACCATAGTGACGTTTAGGCAGATCATCAAATTCCTAGGCATAATGATGAAACGCCGCCATTTCATGACTTGGCCAGCTTAGGCAGATAATGAAATACCTAGGCATATCATGAAACGCCGCCATATCGGTTTTGGCTTCATCATTATCTTTTTAATTAACTCTGGAGTTTAGTAGTTCTAGGAAAGTATACTAACTCAGCTGCAACAATTGCAGGAAAATCTTGGGCTAGTCAAATCTTATTCCTCTTGCTTATTCTTCGAGAGTCTACATTCACTGTGCTGTTACCCGAGGAGTGAATGAACTGCTCTATCTGCTGCGGGGTGTGACGGTGTACAATTTTCGTTGTGCACTTGGCACAGATCGGGGAACCGGTCGGCCAACCGCGTTGGCGCGTCTTTCAGTGAAAGTGCCGGCTTATAAACAAAAGCTTTGTCGAGGTCAAGCGCAGAACAGGTTCCGTTCTTAGAATTTACTTTTCTTTTGACGGAAGTAAAAGTTGGCAAAATATTTGATGTGCATATTTGCTTAGGATACCGGATGTTTGTATTAAATGAATATGCATCCATCTTATATAAGGTATATTATGAATAAGTAAATAACTTTTTTAACTGATTGCGAAAACTTTATCTATTTTGTTACGAATCGTGAGTTACTTCGACTGTATCCCCTGGGAAATTGTTACTTGATAAAAACATAATTTGAAGTTTCCGGAAATGAGCTAACCTATACATTAAAAGAAACATTACCTTACTTATTCATTAAGGATATACCTACATGATTAAGGAAAAATGTTCAATACCATCAGAATTTCAGAGAAACACCTAATTAACTTGAGTGCCAAAGCCAAATAGTAAATTGACTTTAAAGGAAGAGTTTGGGGTGACTATGGTGGAGATAATTCACAACAGATGTGCACAGTTAAATCGTTTATTCACAAATATTCGAGTCCTTATTACAAGGAAGGCGCAGGCGGACTGCCCCTCGGTCCTACGTGTCCTGCCTGCACTTGCACTGGAATATGAGCTGACTCGGCACACTTACAAAATGTCCCACAAAGAGGATTAAAAGGACTGATCTGGGACTAGCAATGAGCTGGTGTTCTAAAAAATGTAAATTAGTCCGTCCGTTAAATTATCAGAAAATATAGGACACGCAAATATTTTTTCTTTTGTCAATTAATAAATAAATATCATGGGACACTGACACCAATTGACCTAGTCCCAAACTAAGCAAAGCTTGTACTATGGACTAGTATCCTAGGACTAGCAACGGATATAAACATAACTATATACATTCTTAAATATATATTAAACACCCAAGACCCGAGAACAAACATTCGTATTATTCATAAAAATATCTGCCCCGGCCGGGATTCGAACCCAGGACCTCAAGCTTCGTAGTCAGGTTCTCTAACCACTTGGCCATCCGGTCGTCTATTAATTGAACAAAAAAGAAAGAAGATGTGACGTCACACATTGCAACTGGCTATCCCGTTAAATCTGCGTGACGTTATGCCATGCGATACTTTTTAGCACAGCGTGACGTCACCGGGCCCCCACTCCCGAACTTTGACTCGCTTTTGTCTGTGTAATTTTTGGTTTGATTGAGAAATGAAAAAACATGTGCCCGATATTGTCTCTTCAAAAAAGGCTTTTATTTTATTTTTATAAATAAACAAACAAATAATATATACAATAATTAACAGAAATAAATAAAATAGAACTAAAACTAAAGTAATATTGTCTAATAATCGATTTAACAGATTAAATAAGTATACAGATTGTAAGATATATTAAAGTATATTTACAATTAAAACAACACACACATTAAATAATAAGTAATGTTTGTTTTTGGTGTCTCACCTCACCAGGTAACTTAGTTTTTATTGTTAGTATTTAGTGTTTTATTCGTGTTACTGTAAGGTGTACTGATGGAACCAAATAAATCATTCTTTCTTTCTGTTTTTTTTTACCCGAGAAACTACTCAATTCTCTGCAGAGTATGTGGGTAACTAGGTTACAACGGGTATTTCGATACATTTAAAAAGTCTATTGTTAAGAGTATGAAGACTTTAAAGGCCCGTCTAGTCAGTTTTTATCAAAGGCTATACCCGTGTAAGGGAACAAAATATGTCCCTGACGTTATTAGCCAATAAATATATCCTATGTATTGGTAATAATGCTAGTTATTAATCTGCCAAGTTTTATCTCTTTATTTATTCCTCTTAATGGCGGCCATAAGGCTTGGGCCAATGTCAGTTAAATTAAAGATAAATATATTCTTCTTATTCACGTTGTACGGTGATTGTAGTTTTTGCAACTTGATAGCAAAATTCCAGAAACCACGCGGAGACCACTTGCGCATTAAAAAATGTCAGACACGAGAGCATTATAGAATTTTGTGATCACTGTTCACTGTTAAGGTTAATCGCCGCATAAAACACTATCAAAATTATACTTCAACTAGCCAAAGAAGCAGAAATACCAAAATTAGATATCGTCTACATCCGCCATGTTCGAATGCTACAAATCGAATCCAAGTTTTATCTCATAATTATTGACAGTTTCCTTGCAATGTCACTTGAAAGTTTTTTTTTTAATTTTCTAAATGTCTTGAAAACTACTGGTCCGTTTCTTTTGTGATTAACGTATGTTGTTAATGGTATGAAGAGGAATAAATTCGCAAAACACAAGACGTCTCTACGTCAACATTAACTTGGTAATTTTTGATGTCAAATATTTCAAACTTTTTTTTGACACTTGTGAGTCAGCGACACCCACCATTTTTTTACACTGATGTGACATCTCTTTCCGTACAAATATATATTGGTCTGAAATCAATCGGCTTGGAGCTACATGGTGATTTTTTTAATATACATCTTCATTATTCTACAGAATATTTAAGCGTACCTGTAGTCCGTTATGGAGTACATTCTAGGGATTGATGATTAGGCACCTAAAGTTTATTAAAAAAATCACCATGTTGCTCCAAGCTGATTGATTTCAGACCAGTATATATTTGTAATACGGAAAAAGATGTCACATCAGTGTAAAAAAATGGTGGGTGTCGCTGACATCAAAAAATAAAATATTTGACATCAAAAATGACCAAGTTAATGTTGACCTAGAGACGTCTTGTGTTTTGCGAATTTATTCCTCTTCATGCCATTAACAACATACGTTAATCACAAAAGAAACGGACCAGTAGTTTTCAAGATATTTAGAAAATTAAAAAAAAACTTTCAAGTGACATTGCAAGGAAACTGTCAATAATTATGAGATAAAACTTGGGAGATTAATAACTAGCATTATTACCAATACATAGGATATATTCATTGGCTAATAACGTCAGGGGCATATTTTGTTCCTGACACGGGTACCTACTTTGTGCTAGATGTCGGACGGTACTAGCCACGGATCTCTCTCAAGTGATATCGACATGTGAAAGTATAGTTGCCGTCTCTCTTCTGCATATAATAGTTAGAGCTCAGCTTTCTAATATAATTCTCGGCTTCTAATAACATTGCAGATAAGTTAACGACCGAATTTAAGAATATCTAAAGCAAAATGTTAATAAATTTGACACTTTGGAGTTCACTTATTTCAGTAAAATCAATTTAATATCCATACATCCATATAATATTATAAATGCGAAAGTGTGTGTGTCTGTATGTTTGTCCGTCTTTCACGTCGAAACGGAGCGACAAATCGACGTGATTTTTGGCATAGAGATAGTTTATGGGCCAGAGAGTGACATAGGCTACTTTTTGTCCCGGAAAAATGTACAGTTCCCGAGGGAACAGCGCGCGATAACCGAGTTCCACGCGGGCGAAGCCGCGGGCAAAAGCTAGTTCTTACATATTTGCAACACATCTCAATTTTCAATTCGTTCTTATGTGGCTATAATGAAAACTACTTATACAGTGTGGCCCAGAACCGGGGATAATATTAAAAACAGTGGCTCTATAGATCACCGGTAATTGGACCATCATGGTAACACTTAATTAAAATCAAAAATTAACTTTCGTTTTTTTTCTAACAAACTTAATCGTAAATTCAATGTAAGTAAACCATCCTAGAACCCAACTGACGTCGCCTGTCACGGTACAAATATCAAATATTTTGCTTTACATTGCTTCAAAGTGTAATAAAACAAACTAATTATTTTTAAAAGTCGCTGAACTAATGTTGTTCAGCTTGACCAGTCCGATCTATGTTTTAATTATTTGCCCGTGTTACAGGCCACACCCTATAAATAATCGTTTTCTTGAATCTGTTTTGTTAAATCTTATTGCTTATTGTATACCTAAGTATAATACAGCTAGCTTCTGCACTCTAGCTATACTTAAAGATGTTGTAGAAATACGTTTGTTTATTTGTGTATCATAGGCAAATGTTAAAATAAAACAAACGAATATTTAAAATGATCTATCTACTTACATTAATTTATCTCGCTTCTTCGCTGAAAACGCAGGGTTGTACAGTCACCAGCATTAATATCTGCCACAGCGGAGCGTGCAAAAATATCTGACACGTCCTTCCGGCCCTAGAAATTGAGTCGTACAAATTCCACAGTCATAAGGTCATAACTTTAGAAATAACAATGTTAAATACTACCGTCCTCCCCCCCCCTTTTCACCCCCTTAGGGTATGAATTTCGAAAAATCCTTTCTTATCTCGTGTACATGTCGTCAAAGGAATCTCTGCAAAATTTCAGCTTTCTAGGTTCAGAGATTTGGGCTGGGCGTTGATGAGTCAGTGATGAATCAGGACTTGTATTTTTATATAATCGTATATAGAAGATGATAGCTTATAAGATGAGCTTGTTGTAAATAATTTTATTAGAATATCGGGTTAAGTATTTACGCGATTTTTTTATTATTTGTTTTCTGGAAAATAAATAATGACGGTGCTCGTTATTTACTTTCAGGAATTTTCCACAATGACGACTGGCTCTTCCCTGGCGCTCGCCGGGACTTACTTTGCGGCTAACAATAAGAGCGTAGACGATGACCTAACTACTCCCCTCACAAGGATAAGCGGCAAAAGAAGAGATTACGAGTAAGTCGTTTGTTTTATTTTATTTTTAAGACTATGAAATATATAATAGATCGTTTCCAAACTTAATTCTATTACGATTGGTCTGGCTTCTAATATAAGCTCAGTTTAGGCTCGCAAGAATTACATTGCGAGGCCGTAAAGCGAACGGGTTTAAAGTGTTAAATCGAAAGCCGCAATGTACTACACAGTCGTATAGTGGTTTAACGTGATCTCCTCCGCTTCCCAGAAATCAGATTAAAAGTAGTACGGCTAGGTTAATACGTGGTTCATACAGTAGTTTTAAACAAGCTGCTATCAAATAGGGGTTTTCTACGCTTATTAAAAGTGCAATCTTGATTCTTGAGACTTATATTAACAAAAAGATGGAACAGATGAATGCGAATAAAATCGTAATGATCAAGCGTTCGTAATTTTAAGGGTTCCGTGTAGTTTGAGTAAGTCACCGTTTCGCAAATGTACTCTGTCATGCTCCGGATTTGGAAATAAATAATGCCTTGGGATTTTGTTCTCTAACAACGTAGTCGTCGTAGCCTCGCAGACGAGGAATATTTCCTATTCCTTACTTACTTTCTTAGAAATAAAACTTTGAGTGTACGCGCACTAGCATTAGAAAACGAATTTACAGGTGTAATTTACAGGTGTAAATTCGTCGTTTTGATAATGCTAGTAGTGCGAGTACACTCAAAGTTTTATTTCTAAGAAAGTAAGTAAGGAATAGGAAATATTACACCAATGTGTTAAGGCTGCGTTACCACCATAGATGTACGTGATGCGTTGCGAGGAATGTCTATGTCATGAGCCAACATTTACCTCTCCTCGCTCAGCACAGCTCTAGTGGAAATAGCTCAGCGGAACGAAGATAGGTAAATGAAGCGTTTCTATTGGTTGGTGACAAACACAATCCTCGCAACGCACCCTCGCACATCTTTGGTGGCAGCCTAAATGCAGGTATCTATCGAAAGCTTCCGTACTAAATATGTAGTGGAATTAAGGGCACCGCCTTCTATACGTTTATGGAAATATTTAAAAAATAAATCTGTAAGATATAATACGAGTAAGGCTGTGAATACAAGCATTTTTATTAGTTAGGTATAAGAATAGCTGGATCAGCATTCAAAGGGCACGGTATCAATAAACAAGTAGAAATTGACGTGAACGTATTTACTTTATGGCACGATCGAATAGGTATATTTGCGAATGTAAATTTCCATTCCCATGTTCATAGTCCGCTATGCAGTCAATATTATCGTCCGCTTAGGTCAGTTCTATTTACAAATGCAATTGCAAATACCCTGTTGCCAAACTGCATCTGACAATAGACGCAGTAGACAGTCCAAAGTCAGAAAGTTATTTTATTATAGAAAGCTGCAAGTAAGGAATAAGTAAGGCTACGAACTTAGTTTAAACTGAACGTCATATTAACGCAAAATTTTCACTAAAGTTGATTCAAAGTTGTCTTGTGACACTATGCTTTTTACAAGCTTTTACCACATACAGATAGGTACAGAAGTCAATCTCTACATGAGATTCACTTTACATACCTACGCTCGGCGGTCGCTCTAGGGTTGTCAACTATGGCTTATGCACGAAAAACTATCGTGGTAGTGGCACTCGTATCTAGTTGTTGGATTTATTGTTGAGAATGAAACTGGAAGAATGGAAATATAAATTAATAATAACGAAAATATTTTAATGTTAATGTCATTTATATTACAAATTTGTCACAGAAAATATCTTGCGCCGATTTGTGAAAAATAAAATCGCATTCTCCATAATTGCACAAAAAAGTTCACAGACGCGTGTCTCAAGCGAATGGCACTCGCGCTCGCACTGATCCCAACCGGTCCGAGATATCGTGTCCGTGAGCAGTGTCTATGTGTGCGTTGCTTGAGCGTACTTTGTATGTAGATTGATTTCTGTACCTATCTGTTTTGTGCTTTTTCTTGGCTTACCCTGTTTCTTTATTCATTTGTATATTTATTTGGGTCAGATCTTGGAAGTTGAATTTGAACCAGTTACAGTGTTCGGATTGACTTGAAATTAGGCAAACTTATGTAAATCTGGTGACAATACAATAATCTAGTAGTGACATCCTGGTAGCCTAGCCAGGATCGTCTCCGCAGGACAGAACTCCTCAACGGTTAATTGCATCGACTTGAAATTTGTTACGAAAATGTAGTTTGCATAACAATGCAAGTACATTCAATAAAAAAGTGCAGTCGGCAAAAAAGCTTGTATTAAAAATGTTTTTTTTAACAAAAACTTATTTAGTAAAACATAACTTTTCTTTAACCAAGTGATAATTATAATCATTATTTTTCAAGCTACATAGTAACAGTACAGACATACATACATAGGTAGATACATAGGTAGGTACTTAGTGGAGTAGATACTGTGGGATCTGAGAATGTGTTTGCCGAGTCAAAGTTTATGCCCGAAGAGACTTAATTTTTATAACCCCCAGTTCAGTTTACGAACTGGAAAATTCACCTAAGTAGTTTTATATCAAAGTGTTTACTCTGTAAATTCTAACTCCTTAGTCTGCGGTCCCGCAATGCAATTCAACCGCGCAATATTTCCACTATAGGCAAGGCACTAAAAGAAAGTGTTGTTTCGTTTCAGATGGCAGATCGTGTGGAGAAACGTTTTAGGGTTTATTTACTTGCACGCAGGTCTGTTGTATGGCTTTTACCTTATACTGACTGGGAGGGTCAAGTTTTGGACGCCCGTATTTGGTAAGTGTCGATAAACGAAGAAACGATATCGAGCTCATCGATTTATTGTATAAGCAAAAAAAGTATGGAGTGTAGAGATAAAAGAATTAGAGAAAACTGTCTATTGAAAGGTATTAAATAGGCGATGCTGCAGTAGCAAATGGATAACTTAAAAATATTTTTTAATAATGATAAAATCATCCAACAATGCTTTTAATGTTTTTTTACGGAATAGGGGGCAAACCAGCAAACGGATCGCCTTCGCCTGGTGGTAAGCGATTACCGTCGCCCATGGACACCTGCAACACCAGAAGAGTCACAACTTTTAACAGATCACGGAAATTTAATCATCGTCCGCTTTCACCGTTTCCGCGTTTCACAACAGTTATTTTAGGATATATATATTAACTAAATTATTTCAAACATTCTTGCTACTCTCAACGTGACATTTGCAGCTTTATTCAGGTAGATGCCAATATAACTAATAATAATTCAAATTCATAAAATTGTTCTGTATGTACCCAGTAGTTACTGATGAATCAATAGAACTTACTAAAAATAAGATATCCCATTCACAGCATCATACGCAGCATTGTCAAAACAAGACTAATCTTAAAAACTCGGAACACAGTTGAAAACTTCCGAGTTTTGTTGTACCCATTTTTTCCGTCTGATTGTGTATCTAAGTAATATATAATTTAAGGGTAAATTAAATTTACTTTACATTATGATTTAACGATACTTTTGAATTAACGTTAATTTTATGAATAGCTGATAACGTTACCATTTTTATACCGGCAGAAAGTTGTATAAGTAACGGTAAATCGTTTAACGTTAATTACTATTTAACGTTAAATCTGTTTGACAGCGATAATGTTACCAACTTTTTAACGGTACGCGGTAAAGCCTTGTACGAAACAATGCGAAATTCCGTCCCACCTTTTTCTTGTTTGTGTGCGTGGCGACCTCTTGTCTTGACAGCTTCATCTTACGCTCCCGTACAATCCTGTTGTAACTGTGTGCATGCAAAATGATACCAGGTAATATGAAACCCCCAAATTTGGGGGAAAATTATTAGAGCTCGATAGGCGCTACTAAAAGTGATAGTTAGTGTAATTAAATAAAATATAAATAACTAAAACTAAAAACTGTTTATCCCTCAAAATACAAAATTATCTATTTATGCATATATTTGAGGGCCACATTTTTTACCGCTCAGTATATGTTTTATTCAACAAATATTTTACACTCAACAATATTACAATGAATTTTATTACAACAGTATTTAAACAGGTAAAAATATGAATCAAATTGCATGTGGTAGTTTAGTCTATCAAACTAAATACCTTTCATAATCTTGAATTAATATTGATCTTTTGAACGTTTGTACGAAACACCTAACTTTTTTGCGAACTACCACATTATACCTATTTGTTTACAGTTTACTTATCAATTTGGAATAAATATATGAAATAAAACTCAATCAGACGACGCAAATATTTATTGAAATATCAAAGAACATTCATTAGTTTCGCCATTTTCGCAAGTCAAATAAAAGTAAAAATTGATTAGACTGATGCGTAAAATCGATACTTACATTTTGGCTTTGTGCCCAATACAAACTTTTAAGTACGCTTGGGCTGAATTTTTTATTTTTTTATTTTTTATTTGACTGGATGGCATACGAGCAAATGGGTCTCCTGATGGTAAGGAGATCACCACCGCCCATAAACATTTGCAACACCAGGGGTATTGCAGACGCGTTGCCAACCTAGAGGCCTAAGATGGAATACCTCACGTGCCAGTAATTTTCACGGCTTCTTACTTGAATGTGGGGAATTTTGCACCGAGAACTGGTGCACCAATAAAAAAAGTCAACCATAATAATTTAATCTTTTCTTACGAAATGTTATGGATTCTGTAGTACTTGCCGATGGAAATGCATTTTATTCGGTTTTTTGTCCTCCCTTTATAATTTCGGCACACTTTTATCGCGCATTTCGTCGGCACTTTTGAATCGCGCGCTCCGCATACGTTGCGTACGATGTCACAATGCAGACCAAAGAGTATAAGTACCTATGTAGGATGCAGACTGAGGGAGGAAATGACATATAAGCCGAAAGTTGGCTTTTATGTTTTCGGGACGTTTTCATGCCGCCTACGCTCTATCTAGTGTATAAATAGGTACTTAATCAAAGTTTGACATCATTCGATTTTTAACATAAATTCCGTTGTACAGCGGTGACATTCACGATACTGTCGGCGCTGGGCGTGACGGCGGGCGCGCACCGCTTGTGGGCGCATCGCGCGTACAAGGCGCGATGGCCGCTGCGACTCATCCTCGCACTGCTGCAAACCATGGCCTTTCAAAACCACATCTATGAATGGGTTCGAGATCACAGGTATATTGACGACCGGATAGTTTTTTTTTTTTTATTCGGCTGGATGGCAAACGAGCAAGTGGGTCCCCTGATGGTAAGAGATCACCACCGCCCATAAACATCTGCAACACCAGGGGTATTGCAGATGCGTCGCCAACCTAGAGGCCTAAGATGGGATACCTCAAGTGCCAGTAATTTCACCGGCTGTTTGTTAGTGACTCTGTCTACGAAGCTAGCGGTTGCGGGTTCGATCCCCGTGACGGGCAAATATTTGTATGATGAATACGAATGTTTAGCTGAGGCTTGGATGTTTGTACGTATATATTTGTCTATATATGTAGGTCTATCCGTTGTCTAGCACCCATAGTACAAGCTTTGCTAAGTTTGGAGCTAGGTCAAATTGGTGTAATTTGTACCAAGATAATGGTATTCTTATTTTTAACTATGTTTGTCTAATGTAATCTGGTACAAAAAAAAACAATATACAAAACACAGGATAAGTTTAGTTTGGTACTAGGTCAATTGATGTAAATTCTGAAACGGTATTTGTTTATTTACTTTTTAATGCTGTAGATTTATTTTATCTCAATAATCATTATCCTCTCGGCCTAGAGACCGTCCCATTGCTGGGCACAGAGGGCCTGCTCCGAAATTCGAAAATCGAAGTTCCTATCGTACCATCCCTCTCACGCTTGTATTTAATAGTATAAGTGTCAGAGGGACGGAACGACACGAACTTCGATTTTCAAATTTCGTAGTAGCCCCGCTGGACTCCTTTCAATCAAGCCCACTCAATCGCTTATTTTTTTACTTTTTATTCTTTGCAGGGTACACCACAAGTTTACGGAGACCGATGCAGATCCCCATAACGCAAAGCGTGGGTTCTTCTTCTCTCACATCGGTTGGCTGATGGTCAGGAAGCACAAAGAAGTCTTCGAGAAAGGAGCCGGCATCGACTTGTCGGACCTGGAAAAGGACCCCATCGTTATGTTACAGAAAAAGTAAGTGGGTGTATCTGTGGGGCTACTACGAAATTCGAAAATCGAAGTTCGTATCGTACCGTCCCTCTCACTCTCGTATTAAACAGTATAAGTGTCAGAGAGACC
>NC_133481.1:7619870-7641176 GCF_025370935.1 Choristoneura fumiferana | reverse complement strand
TTATTTTATCTCAATAATCATTATCCTCTCGCCTAGAGACCGTCCCATTGCTGGCACAGAGGGCCTGCTCCGAATTCGATAATCGAAGTTCCTATCGTACCATCCCTTCACGCTTTGTATTTAATAGTATAAGTGTCAGAGGGACGGAACGACACGAACTTCGATTTCAAATTTCGTAGTAGCCCGCTGGACTCCTTTCAATCAAGCCCACTCAATCGCTTATTTTTTTACTTTTTATTCTTTGCAGGGTACACCACAAGTTTTACGGAGACCGATGCAGATCCCATAACGCAAAGCGTGGGTTCTTCTTCTCTCACATCGGTGGCTGATGGTCAGGAAGCACAAAGAAGTCTTCGAGAAGAGCCGGCCATCGACTTGTCGGACCTGGAAAAGACCCATCGTTATGTTACAGAAAAAGTAAGTGGGGTGTATCTGTGGGGCTACTACGAAATCGAAAATCGAAGTTCGTATCGTACGTCTCTCACTCTCTTATCAAATAACATAAGCGTCAGCGGGACAGTACGATATGAACTTCGATTTTCAAATTTCGTAGTAGCCCTCCTGAGCCCTGCAGGGCTACTACGAAACTCGAAGTTCGTATCGTACCGTCCCTCTCGCTCTCGTATTAAACAGTATAAGTGTCAGAGAGACCGCACGACATGCACTTCGAGTTTCGAGTGTCGTAGTAGCCCTGCTGTAAGACACAAATAATGTTTGGAGCAGCTACCAGTGTTGCCAACGTAGGCGATTTGTCACCAATTAGGCTTCTTAAAGGACAAGGTCTTTATCGAGTTGAACGAAAAAATCTCAACATAAGCACAGGAAAAAATATACCTCCCACGCAAAATGTAGAGTTTAAGTGGGATCAAAAAGAAATGAGTGGACGAATGAATAAATAAATAATTAAAAATAAAATGCGAAATTACAAAACACTGACCAAGCGCAGTGTAGGGTTCCATTCTAATATTTTGCATATCTTACAAATCTTACAGCCCCTTAGAGTTATGAAATTTGACACCTGATCTAGAATTACACATGGGCTACTTGTTTCGGCGACCTCAGTTCAAATTTGGCTACATTAGGCTGTAGGTAGAGTCATTCACGATGACGCGTGCCGTGGTTCTTATTACATATCATTAATGTCTAATTTTGACAAAACCACGCGTCTTCATGGATGGCACTAGGTATACTCAAGCTGCGAAAAATGGCGATATCAGGTTCCGAGTTGTTGGCAACACTGGCAGCTACAGTCAAGGGCAAAGATATCGACACGGCCAAAGTTACAAAGATATGTATACACGAATTTATGCACTTAACATTAAGGCCGTGTCTACATATTTTTGCAACTTTGGCCGTGTCGATATCTTTACCCTTGATCGTACATATATCATACAGCAAACACAATCAAATGAGCGATTATTTCAGTTAAAAGGTGATAAGGTCGCTATTACTTACCTTGGAAAATCTCTATATACGAGTACCTGTATTTTCTGTACTGCTTACTTGTTAGTGTTCAATAAAGAGCCATTAAATTGTACTAGCTTTTGCCAGCGGCTTCGCTCGCGTTAAATTTGGGGTAACATACACTTTCTGCTATCCGTTTTTCTTGTTTTGATTAATTTTTCGGAGGATTACATGGAAATACAAATACAGACAGACGTTGTTTTAGACAGATGGTGCATGGAATTCAATAATCAACATACATACATACCTACCTAATTAATCATAATTCGTACCAACTTTGAAACCCTGTTTCGCTGATTCAGGGGTGGAATTTTGGAAAACGTTAAAGTACTGCGCGTTTAAAATGGTTTTTAGCAGTTAGTATTACCAACTTGCATACCAAATTTGAAGTCTCTTATAATTATAATTACGGAAATAGAGCCATTTTAAAGTGAAAATGTAAATCCCATTTATTCC
Organism: Choristoneura fumiferana; assembly: GCF_025370935.1. NCBI lineage: Eukaryota > Metazoa > Arthropoda > Insecta > Lepidoptera > Tortricidae > Choristoneura > Choristoneura fumiferana. Next base: position 7,639,256 of record NC_133481.1, on the reverse strand, counting down.
CTATCCCGTTTATTCCTACTTAGTGTACCTCTATATCACTTATGGTATATGTACCTATGCCAAATTTCAAGCGGTTTGGGCTGTGAGTTGATATATCAGTCAGTCAGTCAGGACTTTGAATTTTATATATCGTCACTACTTTAAAAAAAACTCGTAGCTCAAAATAGATAATTTTTCTGGATAACCTTTATAGACATTACATCAAGGTTAAATTTTGTTGAAATATTGATTTTAGATACGAGATTTTTTCAAAGTAGTGTTGATATATAGATTTGAAGAACGTGTTGAGATTTTGAAAGCGGCTTCAAAGTTTTTAGTTTAAATGGCTTTCTATCTGTACCCAGAACTGCCTCTAATAGTAGGACTAATAGTAGGTAGGATCAGGTAAGTATTAGAATTATATATCCTCATCTCTTAATTGATAGTGACGAAGTTTATATTTTAAATCATATTTTTTTATGTAGCCTGTATTATGTCCCACTGCTGGGCAAAAGCCTCCCCTTTTCTCCGCCACTCTTCCCTGTCCTGGGCATGCACCTGCCAATCGAGCTGAAAAGCGCTCAGGTCGTTCCGCCATCATATATGTATTTATAATTAGCAAATTGGTTGCCTAGCCTGGCTAAATCCGTAACCTTACATTTCAGGCCTCCGCAACCATGGTTGTGACAAGGAAAACTTATTGTTGGATAGGGAATAAAGTAACTTTTCGTTTAAAACACATAAAAAACTCATCTTGTTTACCTGTTAAGCCGAGTTTAGACTTGCAAGATTTTCGTGCAATTTGCATTACATTGCGAGCTCGTATAGCCAACGAGTTTGTAGTGGTCAATCGAGTGCCGCAATTTGATGCAACTTGCACGATTTTTCTAATGAACTAAAATAATTTCCTTGCTCACCCGCGACCTTACGATAGCTAAGCTTATGCAAAATATGCGTGTTCATGCAGTTCCTCCACCTCCACACTGTAAGAACACACACAAATCACACAAACTCAATCACTCATTTATATCGTTTAAACAAATAATTGTTTAAGATGACGAGCCGTCATAGCGACGTTTTATTTTTTGACACTAATAATGTTACTAGTGACTACCGACTGACCCCCGACAAGCTTGCTAAATCCTTAGCATGTTATATTAATTCCGTATTCGGAAATCACCCCCCCTCCCCGGCCCCGTTAGGACGACACCTTCAAGCGCGAATGTGTCTTTAAACTACCTACACCGACAATAGAGAAGCAAAGTAGTCTATCATTTCTACATCAAAATATAAATCGCTTCACTGGCAAAATATTAGATTTAGAATTACTCTCTGAAAACTTAAACTTAGATATTATCTGCTTAACAGAAACCTGGCTAAAAAAAGATTCAATGCAATTTAATGTACATAATTATGCAATAGCCAGCGCCTTCTGCAGAGAATCTGCAGTAGTTGGCGGGTCTCTCATATTAGTGAAAAATGGTTTAAAGTTCAAAGAACGCAAAGACCTGTCCAGCCTTTCTGTTGAACGTGTATGCGAGATCGCTTCTGCGGAAACGGAACAGTATTTAATTTAATGTATATATAGACCACCAAACTCGAGTGTTCCTTTGTTTATAATACTATGGAAGATGTTCTAAGGAAATCAGTAAACGTAATAAAGCGCTGGTTGCTCGGGACTTTAATATCGATATTTTATCACAATCCGTTGAAAAAGACCAGTTTATTTCTGTTTTAAAATCTTTTAATTTAAATTTCTTATTTAAAGAACCCACCAGAGTCACAACCACTTCGACCACATGTATTGACAACATTTGCTTAACTTGTAAGTATTTAGAAAAAGCTGTTATCAGTGGAGTACGATCGGATCACAAAGCTCAAACAGTGAAGCTACCTCGGGCTAGGGGCGGTGTTAATCAAACCATAGAAATTAGGCCGTTGAACAAACAAAGACTTGACCGTCTCAAAACAAACATCGCGCAAAAAGTAAACAATTTAAAAGTAAATACTAAAAATCAAACGAAAATTTCAAAATATTTAAATACTGTATGCGAGGAATACGATAAAACGTGTAGTAAAAAACGTATTAAACTAGGAAACAAACTATCATTCAATGAATGGGCCACACCCGGAATACGCAGGAGTAGGGACGTCTTATATGATCTTTATGATAAGAAATCGTGTACCACTGATGAACGTTTCCACCAGTATGTCAGGGATTATTCAAAATTATTCAAAATTATATGTAATAAAGCAAAAGCAGCCCATGTAACTAATAAAATTAAGTCCTCTGATGATAAAATTAAAACAGTTTGGAAAATTATAAATACTGAAACCGGTCGACGTAAGAACGCGGAGTCCTCTATATCATTAAAGATTAACAATGTATCAGAAACGGACGCGGTTAAAGTAGCTAACGAGTTTAATACCTACTTCTCTAAAATCCCCATCGAAACGACAAAATGTCTCGCGTCTTTCTCAAAGTTAGCTGAATCGCTCTTAAAACAAAATGTATCTATTCCAAACTTAAGTAATTTTAAATTCACGCATGTCTCGTGACATCATTAAGATTTTTAGATTATTGTAAGTAAAAAAAACGGAAGACTTGTGGGGCGTCTCAATTAAAGGTTCTACATTCCATTTTAGATGTCGTTGCTCCAACTTTAGCATTTATTTTTAATAGCTGTAGGTATAGATGAAGGCGTATTTCCAGATTTGATGAAATATAGTAAAGTTGTTCCTATTTTTAAATCAGGTGATAAAGATAATCCCTCTGATTATCGTCCTGTGTCCATCCTATCAGCGTTTAGCAAAATATTCGAAAAAATAATGCTGACGCAAATGATCTCGCATTTTAATACCCATAAAATCATGCATGCGGGTCATAGTTTAGTTAAATTCATATTGCAAGCTTGGGAGGAATCACATGACGCTATAGGTGTATTCTGCAACCTTTCGAAAGCTTTTGATTGTGTGGATCATGATACTTTAATTTGTAAGTTAAATTTTTATGGCATTCGTGGCCTCGCTTTAGAACTCATTAAATCTTACCTCACACAAAGAAAGCAAAAGGTAGCGATTAACGGAACGGTATCGGAGGGATCTGTGGTCGAAATGGGAGTGCCTCAAGGATCCATTCTTGCCCCATTCCTGTATCTTATTTATGTAAATGACCTTACTTATAAGGTAAGCCAAAAGTCGGGTATAGTTATGTTTGCTGACGACACGTCTTTACTGTTCAAGGTTAGTAGAAAAGATACCGACTTCATTGAGCCCAATGAAACCCTGTTCGTGATATCCGCATGGTTTGCTGCCAATAATTTGTTACAAAATCCTAAGAAAACTAAATGTATTAAATTCTCGTTGATAAATTCATCTAGCTCGAATTCAGTTTCTAATATAAAGTTAAATGGTCAAAATATTGAATTTGTAAAATCAACAGTATTTTTAGAAATAACGCTTGATTCTAAACTACAGCGGGGACCTCACGTCATAGCAATCGCGGGTAGACTGAGCTCTGCTGCTTTTGCAGTTTGGAAAATAGCTGCCGTATTTGGCGACGGCACGGTTGGTGTATTTTGCTTACTTTAATAGCATTATTTCGTACGGCCTTATTTTATGGGGATCTGCTACAGACATTGAGTCAATTTTTATCTTACAAAAGAGAGCAATTAGAGCAATTTATAATTTGAAGACGCGTGAATCTTTAAGATCTTTTTTTAAGGAAACAGATATCCTAACCCTGCCGTCGCTTTATGTTTTTGAAATAATCATGTATGTTAGGAAGAACATATGTGATTTTCCCACTAACGTCGATAAGCCAAAGGCTACTAGAAACACAGGGAAGCTTAAAGTTCCATCTTACAGACTGGCTAAAACCAAAAAGTCTTTTCTGGGAAATTGCATACGTTTTTATAATAAAATACCAAAAAATATTATAAATGAAACGGATACAAAATTCAGATCTATTGTCAAGAAGACATTAATATCAAAGACGTATTATAAAGTTAATGATTATATCATGGACAGGGATATTTGGAAATAATTCCGATCCGCATTAGCGATCCCTTCAAATAGCCTTCAAATAGCGAACGTACTGTGTTAAAAATAAAGTTGTGTTAAATACTTGTGATGTATACATATCAATTTATAATATTGTAAATCTGTTTAAAAAAAAAATATATACCTCGTTGAGTTTCTTGCCGGATTCTTCTCAGCAGAGTTCATGCAGTTCCTCCACCTCCACACTGTAAGAACACACAAATCACCCAAATCCATCTATCTCCACCACTTTACACTGACGCGTTCCGAACTCAACCAGAGCTCATTTTCAGAGCAACACAATTGTTCAGCATGCTACGGTGTGAAATTTGGCATAGATGGACCTAAAGTAATGCAGAGGTGCACTAGGGTGCACTACTTTACAATTTCTCGGGATATAATCCTATATGGTGTATGAAGTCGCGGGCAAAAGAAACGCGTAGTACTTTAACGTTTTCTAAAATTTCAACCCTGAATCAGCGAAGCAGGGTTTCAAAGCTGGTAAGAATCATAATTAATTACGTATGTAGGTTGATTTTTGTATTACAAAATTTGCACCATCTGTTTAAAAGAAAATCTGTCCCTAAGTATTTGTATTTCCATGTAATCCTCCGAAAATTAATCAATCAATCGCAGAAAGTAAATGTATGTTACTCCAAATTTAACGCGAGCGAAGCTGCGGGCAAAAGCTAGTTATTTATATAGGTGGACAACTAATTCATAACCACATCATCCTTCCAAGAGGATGGCACGCACGGTATAAACATCTGCAATAACCTGGATTGGCAAGGAATAAAGATGATTGGAAAGCGTGTGGGAGACCTTTGCCAAAAGGGTTCACAATAAAAAACAAAGGAAAAATTATTAGCTTTTTGGCTTTTTGCAATTTTTACATGTATCTTTGTAATAATGCCCTTGAAAAGACAAAGTATGCTGATGCCGACACCTATTGTCACAAACTGTAACTACCTTCTGGACTTAGATAATGTGTTTTGTGGTAATATGTAAATGTTTTTTTTATTTTCTTTGTTTGTTTCTTTCTTTAATTTGTTCATCTTTCCGTTTTTCAGAACATATCTGGTAGTGATGCCGATCCTCTGTTTCCTGCTGCCGTCCTGGATACCCGTGTACTGCTGGGGAGAGGATCCCTGGACGTCGTGGTACGTGGCTTCGATTTGGCGGTACACCATGTCCCTCAACTTCACTTGGCTCGTCAACTCCGCCGCTCACATCTGGGGCAACAAGCCTTTTGATAAGTAAGATATATTTATATACTTATGTCTGTTTATCATTTCGATTTATTTCGGTAATATTTTGATGCTTGTGAAAAATGGTCTTGAGATAGGTACAGTCAAAGGCAAAGATATCGACACGGCCAAAGTTACAAAAATATGTATACGGGTAAGGCCGCGAATTTTGACCAATGTGACATAGAAATAACATAAAAAAATCAATCATTTTTTTATCAGCGTTCCAAATTTGAAACGTCCAAATTGGTCAAAATTCGCGGCCTTACCCATACACGACTTTATGCACTTAACAATTAGGCCGTGTATACATATTTTTACAACTTTGGCCGTGTTGATATCTTTGCCCTTGACTGTACCTACACATCCAGTGAATAATGTTTTTCCATCGTATTTTGACGGATTAGTTCGTATTTGGGCCATTTTTTATTTTGTTGTCGATATCTTTATTTTCTCAGATTTCAATGCAATTAGGTGAATTGATAAAGTTGCTTATTCTGACTATGATAAGCTCAATTTCACAAACATTTTTGTCAGGTCCTACAAATTTTTCCATTGGGCTACACAAAATGTATGAAAATTTAGTATAAAATGAGGAATTCAAAATGAAAAAAAAACGACAACAAAATAAAAAATGGCATTTTATCGAATTGAGAAAGTTTTGCCAATTAGCTTCAGTGAGCTAAGCAATACTTGTCTCAGGTCGCAATACCTAAATCGGGCCCGCTATTTACTTCTAATATAGTCAGGATACTAAAGACACCACGACAGAGTAAGCATTTTTTTTTGTCTACGCTAGCACTTGCGAAACTGACTTCTATTCCATGCCATGCCAAAATATTATTTGTCAGCTGCTCACCCTAGCATGTACGCTCAGAGACGGAAGGGCCAGGCTGAAAACCAGCGTTGAGGCCTCGCGGCTCGCTGCGTGGACTCGGCTTATAAATGCTGAGCCGGTCCCTTTTGCCACAAGCAATAAATAATGTTACTTTATCTTGGCAATATTTTTTTTTCTTTCTTTCTTTCCATGTTACTCATGTTAAATTATTATTTTAAAACACTAGCAGTATAACCCGTCTGTCTGTCTGTTACCTATTCAATTCATGCAGCATAGATAAACCTTTTTTTTGTTATATTGCTCGGTTTTAATATAAAATAATAACCTGTGGTATATTTACTAGTTGGAATATAATCTAAGATCTTTATTGTAATTGGCCATATTGTACCTTTTGTACCCAAATAAACATTAAAACCTGGACGCTGAAATTTGTTATGGAGATAGGTAGTTTGAGACCCTAGGAAAGACATAATATAGTTTTATCCCGGATAATTGCATAATTTCATATTGGTCGAAATACATACAATTAAAATGACTAAGTTCACAATGTATATGTTCAGAATATATACAATCAGAATATATAATAGTTGAAAGAAATAACAACTAATATTCCTATATGCTGAGTGGGGACCTATTTAGAGTCATGTATGTCTTTATTTGTTCTATGTTTGTCCTAAAAACAATTTTTATGGCGTTAAATAAATGTATTTTCGTTCTTTCTTTCTTTCTTTCTATAAGTAGTATGTACATTTTTCATAATGGTCAAAATAAATACGATATAATGCCCATGATCATTATCATCTCCAGTCTATTTAGTCTACGTTGTATTTAAGTTAAATTCTGAAAAATTAAGGACTTTAAGACAATGTCGACGGAGCTCCGCCGCGGAGCTCGTATTAAGCGTAGTTAAGGCGCTTCGTGCCTGGACAAAACTCTAACCTAACCTATAAGATACCGACTGATCGGAGGCCGTATGGCCTAACAAGACCTTGCATTTTAAACTTAAGTCTGATCGTTAATTGAATAGAAACTTTAGGTGCGACGACGAGCGTAGTGAGGAGGAGCGTGTTAAGTTCAACTATGGCTAAAATTGTATTATATGCATTCTTCTTTGTAAAATTTCAGTGTTTATTATGTATTTAACCATTATAGAAAACATACTTACTGTATATAGACGTTGATTGATATTTCATTTAACTATTTATTTTTTATAATTTTATGTATTTCAACGTATACATTATCAAAATATGCATTTTGTGCCACATGACCAAGAACCATTATGCATTGTAACTATTATATATTTTAACCACTATGCATTACAAGCTTATGCGTTTAGAACTTATGTCAAATAAGTAATAACTTTATATATTTAGATGCATTATATTTCATAATTTTCGGTATTTCAACCAATATGTATTTTAAATTTATACATTATAGTAATACGTACCCGGGTCAATCAACTATTTTACCGACACTTTGGGCGTCTTCTGCGTTACCAAAATTGTCTCTGGCGTTACCAAAAAATCGTACTTCCAACAACATATTTCACGGTTTAATAGGTTGAACTTACGTAGTATGGCATGTATTCATGTACGCACCATCTACTTATTAAATTACAGAAAAAACGTATTTACTTACACAAATCTGCAATTGTTTGAAAAATGTCGCGGACAGATTAGTGTGGGTAAAAAACTTGATTGGCCCACCCGTCATTGAGAACAACCGAAATCATTCGCTTTCACAAATAAAATTATGAAATGTGGTACTTAACCCTTTTTACAAAATTAATAACTGTATACCTGGCGCAACTGGCTTTACTTGGGTAATACAAAATGCCTACTCGGAAAGTAAACTGCTGATTAAATGTGTTTATATAACATACATGTAATCTTAATATATATAAATGATTTTCCTTGGTCACGGCATCACGCGTTGGCTGGACCGATTTCGCTGATTCTTTTTTTGTTGTGTTTGCTATTGTCAGGAGAAGCTTCTTATAAAAGATATAGAAAATTTAAAAAAAAAACCGGCCAAGAGCGTGTCGGACACGCCCAAAATAGGGTTCCGTAGCCATTACGAAAAAATTAAGTAAGTAATATTTTTCTAAGGATTTCGTATTTTATATGGAATCTTTCAAGTTTAGGTATATTTTATACCTTAGGCTGCTATTTACTCATAAACTACTAATAATTCTCAAGCATACTTGCCGTTATAGTTTTCCTTGAAAGTTTCATATACTTACTACCATCCTGATTTTTTTCAAGTTTTTCCACTCACTGGTTTAGATTTTAGAGGGGGGAGACGCTCGATTTTTATGAAAATTTGCACTTTAAAGTTGAATATTTCGCAAACAAATCACTGAATCGAAAAATCGTCTTAGCAACCCCCTAATGGTTTTAAAAGACCTATCCAACGATACCCCACACTATAGGGTTGGATGACAAAAAAAAATCACCCTCACTTTACGTCTATGGGAGGCCTAAAAAAAAAAATTTTGAATTTTGAATTGTACCATTTTGTCGGCATAGTTTACTTATATATCCGTGCAAAATTACAGCTTTCTAGCATTGATAATCCCTGAGCAAAGCCGCGGACGGACAGACAGACAGACAGACAGACAGACATGGTGAAACTGGCAAAACTACACCGGGGTGATGCCTCGGGCACCAGCTAGTATGTTAAGGTCACCAGAGGTAAAGGCGTCAATGTTTTTTTGTTTTTTTTTGATATTTTTTTAATCGAAAATTATGAAGTATGTATTAAGTATATTGAAATACTCTTGCGTTCTGTGCTTTATACAACTCTTTACCATTAAAATTTCTGAAGTTACTTTTTTGCTGCTCGACAATTAAAAGATATACAAGCATTTTTTTTTAAAACGGGATTTAAGACGCTTATACCTCAATTTGGGAAAATGCATCTTTTTTAAATAATTATCTAACGTTTGGGATTTTAGCCTCAAAACTTCATGGCGATATTAATCAATATCGCAATATAAGAACCACAAACCGCGAATAATCAGCTGAGACCAAAAATAGTATAATTAGGGAAAATGCGTCTTCATTTACAGACGCATTTATCCAAAGCTAAATACCAGAGGTTGCAAACATTTTTTAACCTACTTAAAAAAAAGAGGAGGTTCTCAGTAAGTCGGTATTTGAGCTGATTCAATTATTATTTTATATATTTTTTTTGCTTTTTAGTTCCTGTGTGTGTTTTTAAGGCAGTTTTATTTTTTATTTAAAAATAATCTACGATTCGACCGATTGAACTAGAAGATTTTAAGATTGAAAAGAGTGAGGTGAAAAGTTTAATTAAGTGACATTATTTAGACGATGGTCAGTGAAACATTCTACAGGTAAAATATTATACTTAACATGAAAAATGTGTTAAAATTGTTAAAACTACATCATAAAAAAACGGTTATTGACCACTGACACTGGGGTAAATGCGTTGCATAGACGCAATAACCTCAAAGATACTGACGCATTTAGCAAAGTTTCATAAATAACTTGCAATGATTTTAAATGGAAATAATTCTAAAAATGTAGCATTTTTAATGAAAATTAGTTTAGTTTAGTTTTAGTTACTCATACTGTTTACTCATCATGTTTAATACAAAATAAACACCAAAATGCTAAAAAAAAATGAGGATGTAAATGGATTTTGTTCACTAACTCAAGCAATGCTAAACTCTGGTGTGGTACCAAATTTTAAAATTGCCTACATCTTGAAAACGATTCACCGAGACGCCCTCTATGTTACGGTTTGTTCTCCAAGTAGTTCAAGTGTCTATTACTAGATGGCAGGAGCTGTTGTAACCCACGCTGTTTAAAGATAACTCAAATAAACGCAATAACTCCATAGTCGCTTTTACCTCAGGTGACCATATATAATAATACAGTCAATTAATTTGATTTCCAGGTCATCACAAAACCTTGAAATCATAAAATTTTGGTAATTCGATAAATATTCTTAAAGACAAATAATATTATTATGATGGATGATGATTTAAAAAGTCACTTAAGAATGCCAGACAACGATCAAAAGTATCCGTTAAGCAGTAGACAGATTTTGAATACGAAACGAAAAAGTATCCAGTAGATAGGTACGATACAAATCTCATGCTCATAATTTAGAATTATTATTTTGTAATTTGAACATGTAGTCGGTTCCATTTTTTGTTATTTTTTTTAACGTACGTACAGCCCAAACCGATGGGCCTAGAAACGGATTTTTCGAAATTCCTACGGAATAAAACGAATCATTTTTCATAAACATGTAAAATACACCTAATTTTGATGAGCATTAACATGAGAAACGATGGTCCAAATAGTATGAACCTGGCCTCTTTTTATGTGTGATGAAATGCCCTCCAACTTTCATGAAGAACAGATTTTGATATTGTAAGTCCTTTACGAGATATAACCCTTTTGGGGTTACATTGTTACCCCCCAGCACTTATGCACAACTCCGTGGAGGGTGAAACCTAGCGATAAAGTCATACGTATTGGGCAACAACTTTTGTAGCAATTACTTTCGATTTCAATTTTATTCCTACTGACCTACTATGGATACTACCTATACAGGCTGGAAAAAATCTATGGGCCTGGAAGGCAACTACCTTAAATCCTTTAGTTACTGAAAGGAAACATTCCTTTATTTATAATGAAACTGCATTCAAAGATCTTTTAAACTTCGTTTGTCTCACCCGGGAATCGAACGAACTAAAAATAAAAAAAAAATAACTCGCTATTTTATTATACAAATCGATAGGATTATTATTCAGGATAAAAGTCTTATACTTACGAATTTTAGTGGAGTGTTTGTCCACATAGATAGGTATAATTTCGAGCACCTACTCTCTCTGAACATTATATCGGTTGATGAGTGTGTAAATTACGTTGCGTGCATAAATGGTTTGAAATTAACTCACTTGAATGATAATAGGTAGATTAAACCTTATACAAAATCTGTCATCTATACTTCTAGTTAAAATAATAATCCTTACTTAATTGAAAGTAATCTTATCTAAATCGTATCAGTGGCCTTAAATAATATTGAGTTGTGAAAATTCCGTGCTGAGTTTCTTTGAAATCGTAAACAACTTTGAGGAAACCTCGACTCGTATTTCTCTTTTGTGACGCCCGGATGTTACTCGTAATTTAGTTATCTTTCCAACAAGTATAGTTGTCAAAAAGTCCTACATAGATGCGTTTTCCCACAATAATATAATTTTCAAACTAGCTTATCTATTTAGCTACGCTACTGGCACTCAAGACTCTGTTAGGTATGGTAACTTATACATAGTTTACTGTTTTCGGCAACCGACGATAAAATCCGGTGAAATTTGTACATTAATGTCTGACTAGGTATAGGTAGGTAGGGTATAGGTAGTAAGGAAATAACTCGTTGAATAATTTAATTAGCAATAGCCACCCTAGCTACAAACTTCTTCAAAAACTTTTTGTTGGAAATTACAAAAACATACTCGTAGAAACGCTGCAGGTACCTACCTAAATATTAATGTTCCACACTTAACTTTATGAGTTATTTAACTATTACAGAAACATAGGCGCTACGGACAACTTGACGGTTGCCATTTGGGCCATAGGCGAAGGTTGGCACAACTACCACCACGTGTTCCCTTGGGACTACAAAGCGGCAGAGCTGGGCAATTATAGGACCAACTTCTCAACGGCTCTCATCGACTTGGCCGCTAAATACGGTAGGTCATCATCATACAAATTCCCTACCAATTGGTCACTGCTTTGTTCGATTCAAGGATCGACCATACTGGTGCTCAAAATACGCTAACGCAGCGTAAACGCAAGGACGCGCCTCATGCGTCGCGTTTTTCAAACGTACAATGGTGTTCAAAATACGCTAACGCACCGTAAACGCAAGGACGCGCCTTATGCGTCGCATTATTAACAGGTACCGTCCACACTGCTGCTCAAAATACGCTGACGCACTGTAAACGCCGTAACATCTCTCACGTCTTACTACCTATTTTTTTGACGCGTAACTACAAAACCGGTGCTTAAAAAACGAACGATTGGCGGTGCGTCAGCGTTTTTTGAGCACTAGCGTGGAAGATACGCGATAAAAACGTAATTTCATTTACACTCGTAGATCACCAGAGGACGCTGAAGTACAAATGAATAATAATAATAACAATAATATTTATTTATTCAGATTATATACCTATCCATTTTGTTATTAATCTGCCGCTAGGAAAAATCTCAATAAGTACCTACCTATTGAGCCATTTTCAGTACGGCTTGAACGAGTTATTCTGAAATATCCTCTTTTCCGTTTTTCCTCGATATTTAAAAATGTTCTTTCCTTTCCCCAATTAAACAGCTCAATTTATTTATGATTTTAGGTTGGGCGTATGACTTGAAGACAGTATCGACTCAGATGATCCTAAACAGAGTAACGAGAACGGGTGATGGGAGTCATCCATCTGTCAGCGAAGCCAGCAAGCAACTGGAGGAATCAGATCACGACCACCATCATCCTGAGAATCCTGTGTTTGGTTGGACCGATGCAGATATTTCTGAAGAAGATAGAATGCTCGTGGAAATAACGCACAAAATAGATGAAAAAGATGATTAGATTACTATGTATGTGCAGTCAACTACCAAAATACCCATGTACTTATCTACTTTTACATCTTATTACATTAGAATACGGTGGAAATAATGTACACCAATTTTGGAGTCGTCTGTGCAGGTAGAGTTTATCTGCATTTCAAGATGTTTTCTCGTAGCAATCACACAACTAAATATTTTAAAGCGGAATTTTGAAATGAGACGAAAACAGTGAAAAAATGAAGAGATTTTCTACAATGCAGTGTGAGAATATTTGCTGGTGATTAATTAATCGATGTAGAAGTTGGTTAAAATATCCAGTAAGAAATAGAAATACTGTCCACTGCTCGGGTCTACCTCTTCGCGCTTTAATTATGATGAAATATAATTATGAAAATCTATATTATTTTCTGAAGGATCTGTGTGTGTACAAAAATGTTTTAGTCTGAACTAGCTGTAAGGTGATAGTTTTGTTGCTCATTACAGAAGTTGTAAAATAAGGGGACAAGAGGATGAAAGGACTTTGTACCTAATACGATTTTAATTTATTTTTATTTTAGTCTTACGATTCAGGGTGAGACTGTTTATTCAGTCATATATAAAAAAATAAGTAAAATGGTTACTGATAAGTAATTTTGAATAAAAGCAAAACGTTGTCATGTAATCCAGCAATCTATTATTATTTGAAGGAAGTATTTCAGACCTCTTCATCATAATTTGTAGAATAATAAACGAAACGTACGCATCAACTCCAATGTTTAACCACGTTTACTCTAACAGAGTTATATTATTTAAAACTAAGAATGTTTGCTCATTATTGAATTACTTTTAGTCATGTAATTAAACCCCTAGTAGCATGTAGGTAGACGATTTATTACATTAAAAAGAAAAATCATGTGATACCCCGTTGTTTATTTATTGAAACCCGACTTTTAACTCAAATCTAATTTCTAATCTAATTTCATTTATTGGTTAAGTCCAGTTACGTTTATTAAGCATTCAGTATAAAATCAAATTACAATTTACATCATCACCAAAATTCGCGCAAATAGAAATATTTGAAAAGCAAACGCAAAACATTTATATGATACAAAAACGCCTTGAAAGTAAATTTAAAGTGACATATTCAAATTATTAGTTCTCCATAAGGAACTATTAAAATTAAAAAAATATTAAGTAATTACTTATTTCGCCGGCCCAAATAAATCTGCAAGATGCATCATTTTGTATTCAAAACTTGCAGATTGCCTTTTGAATTATTCAAATCGGACATTCCGTTTAAAAAATATTACGAATTTTAAAACGCGCCCCGGCTTCGCGCGGGCGGGCGTTTATTTTTGGGAAATGGAGCTGAAAAATGTGTGTACCGATCAAAATCAGACCATGTTATATTCACCATTTTTTATTCAATACTGTAACTGTGGATTACTTTTTGAATTATTTAAATCCGACTTTTCATTCAAAAGATATTACAAATATAAAAACGCGCCACGGCTTCGCGCGTGTGTAGTCACATTTCTGTAATATGTGTGTCACAATAGATGAAGTTTGAAACATAATATAATGGACAATAGTATTTTATGCAACTGTATCATAATAAGGGCCATTGAGACACGAGTGCGAGTTTATGCTGATTATGAATAGTTGCATACATTACTTTTTCTATGAGCTCAAACATAAACAATTATTAAATAATGAATACTTAAATAACGGACAATAAATGAATTTTTCCATTTTAAAGGTAGCAAATTACTGCTCACTTCCATTGCCGCATTATGTTTTATTTCTGGTGGCGTCAACCACAGACCATATATCGAGATAGACGAAAAGAGCGCTTCAAACTGTATGAGAACCTAGCGTCACACGGCGGCCACGCCGTACAAAACACGCGTTCTTGAATCTACATAGGCACGACGACGTCTGCTGTACACGCGTCAATGTGTGCGTAAGATAGGTACACAGGGTGACTATCGCAAAACCCTAATAAGTGCTACCAATGACATTTAAAGGTATTTATATGTAGGTATGGCTTAGATAGTGCAAATAAATGTAATCGTTTATTTATATAAACTTATTTAAAATGTGTCTGTCTGTGTATTTAAGCATTATTATTTTCAATTACAATAGATATACGACTAGGTGCAAACTTAAAGAATTATTCGGTAGGTAGTTATTTCATGTATTAATCGCGATAATTTCAGAAATTATTATTTATTTAGAAAAAGGAAGTAGGTAGGGTACCATTTCGCAAAATTGTTGCTCCCGAACTTAGTGCCGTGCGGCCGACGTACATCTCGTTGCGCACCCGAGTGCTTTCCTGCGGTTTTCCTGCAATCCGAGCTTGATGGGTGGGGTAACTCGAACCGGTGCGGGGCGGAGCGTGGCCATTCTGTACGTTAACTTAGTACTATTATATATTCTGTCCTAGCGTGTCAAATTTTTCGTACCTACGATGAAGTCACGAGCGAGATTTAGTGATGGGAAATCAAGAACGCACGATACCGATTCAAACGCGCGGAACCGATTCAAAGGCGTGCCGCCGCGACTCGAGCGGCGGCTTTTTCAAAGCGCATCGCGCATTTAGGTCGGACAAAACTTGACTTGACCGTGGATCAAACTTTTTACACGGAAGATAGGTAAACTCTTACGGTCTATCTCGATATATAAGGTCTGTGGCGTCAACATTTTGGCATCACTTAATTCACCACAGTCACACATTCTCACTTTCTCACAGATATAAATCGTTTAAATAGTGATTAACTCTTTTATTTCTTTCAACTTTCAAGAACTCCGTGCAAAAGTAAAACAAATACTCAAAGACAAATACCCGTTATTTTGAAACGTTTTTGGTTTTCAATTGCAACCTTAGAATGGACCCTGGAAATTTAGCTCATACATCCAAATTAAATACTTAAAGTTCAAATATTAATATTTAAGAATAAGTTTAATAGTTATTTATGGTCCGTTATGTAAGTATTTCATGATATTTATTATTATAAACGTGAAAGTTTGTGAGTGAGTGAGTGAGTATGTTTGTTACTTCTTCACGCTGAAACGGCAGGACGGATTTGGATGAAATTTGGTAAAAAGTTAGTTTATAAACTGGAATAACACATAGGCTACTTTTTATCCCGATGTTCCAACGAGGTAGGGATAAAATCTCGAACTAATAACCGCGGGGTTTAGAGTCATAAATTTGGTATGTAGATAGCTGTACATCTGGAATAACAAATAGGCTATTTTTTATTACGATATTCCCACGGGATAGGGAAAAAATCTTGAACTAATAACCGCTGGGCTTAAGGTCATGAAATTGGTATGTAGGTAGCTGGACGTCTGGAATAACACATAGGCTACTTTTTATCCCGATGCTCCCACGGAATAGGGATAAAATCTTGAACTAATAACCGCTGGGCTTAGAGTCATGAAATTTCGTATGTAGATAGCCTGGACATTTGGAATAACACATAGGCTAGTTTTTATCCTGTTATTCCCACGGGATAGGGATAAAATCTCGAAATAACAACCGCTGGGCTTAGAGTCATGAAATTTGGCATGGGTGTTTAAATTTAACGTCAATGAAAACCACGATGTAATTTTAGGGAATTCCCGACAATTTAATAAAATCCCGGAATTTCAATTCAACTGCTGTATCTAATGATTTACGCGTGCGAAGCCGCGGGTAAACGCTAGTTATTCCATAATTATTGTTTTTGTAAACATATTTTAATTAATGTATAAAATTAATCGATTTAATAATAATTAAGTCAATAAAATAGAATGGCTGTTGTTGGCCATTAGATAATAATAACGGTGAAGTTTTATTTTAATTTTAATTCCTGCCATTTGTAGTGCGAAAAAGAACATTGTGAAACGTTTCATGAAATGTCTCATTGGATTACCGATAGCGATATCGTTAGTAGCACATTGTGCTACGCGAGTAGAAAAAATACAAATACAAAATATATGCATAACGGTTACGTTATGCATTTTCCGAAATACACAGCATTTTTTTATTATATATATTTATAATTTGTTGGAAGGGGAGGTTATATAACAATATGTAAAACAAACAAACAAATAGTTTATTTACAAAAATATTAAAGACGCAGAATACATTTGTGCTGACCCCCACACTAGGCACGGCCTGCCCCGTGCGTTAAAAAATACGGTTTACAAGAAACAATGCTTAGCGGCAAATGACAACTATGTTTAAGGAACAGAAACAATAAAGAAAAATATTGAATTAGGCTCTAAACAAAACAAACAAAAGTTCATAGTCAAAATACCATATAAACTCAAACTCAAACTCACAACATTTATTGACAAGAAAAACACACTAGGTACATCACAACAAAAACACACGGACTACGGGACTTATCACGCTATTTTTACACAAGTAATATTTACCTCGACGTTTCGGCAACGTTACAGTTGCCGTGGTTAACAAAAGTTGCCATTTGAGACTAAATTGCATATCAAATGACGTTGCTTATATATTTTGTTCATTGGAACAAAATACATAGAGGACATTAACGAGTCTAACTATTGGCGACTCGTGACGATACTTTTCAAACTTTATGCGATTTGAGCTTTGATAACGAAAGGAGAAGATTTTAATAAGTTGGCAAATCCGATAAATCCAAAGAATGCAAATTTAAATAAAATATGTAACACAAGCAAGAACAAGACGAACAAAATCGTGGAGGATCTCAAATATATACATATATGTTATTGTTGTAAAATAAATAGTTTTGAATTTATTCATGAAAGAAGACGAAAATAGACCATTACCCCTGACCTGACTGATCTCCAAAACAACTGAGCCTAATAAAATTTTGAAAAAATTACAAAATAAAGTTCATTGCTTGTAGATTACCTACAGGAAACCCTGTAAGAAGAATTCTATCAATCGAAAATAAAGTGGTAAACTCAATATAAATACGTTCACTTACGCAAAATAGTTCACTAAAACATTACTAGACAGCGCTGTAGTTTGCTCGCGTCTTAACATTTGACTTTAGCATTGTAAGGAACCCCCTTCTCCACGCGAGTTCAACTTGCACTTGGACCTTTGATGAACCATACTACTAGATTCAAGATCCCATACAAAATCAAAGCGAAAAAGTGGCCGTGTTGCTTATGTCATAGACAGTCTTATACTCATAGCTATATATCTGTTTTACCTTCTAAATTAATTTAAAATATATACCTAAGTCTAAGGAACAAAGATTCAAATAATAGTAATGTAATAATAACTACGACGATTATCGTCATAAGACAAGCAAGAAAACGTTCGATGAACAAAAGAACATTCATCTTTCAAAAAAGATGTCATTCTATTTTAGGAACAGCGTAATAATGGAGTCGCAATTATTAAAGACAGATAGTGTTTTTTATTTCACAGAAATATAACACAAAAAAATTACATACTACAAATATTGTCATGAAACGAAAGTCTTATAGATACTTAACTGAATTAAGTTAACTAATTAGAAAATGGGTGATTGACAACACTTCAAAAAACCTGCTTTCAAATAAAAACACCATATTCAAATCCGGTTCACCCGTTTAAGAGCTACGTACCGGTGTCACAGGACAGACACACAGACACACATTCGGTCAAACTTATAACACCCCCCTTTTTGCGTCAGGGTTTAAAAAGACAACATAAATGTTTTTACCAGATTTGACGTCATCGATTCGGTTAATTCTGTGCACTGTATTTTGTTGTTCACGAGAATCTGCAATTAAACGCAATATTATAAATATCATACGGCAGTTGAACTTGAAGCTTTACGTCTCTTTAAAAATATAGCTTCACTTCACCTCGCCACACTTAATCTTTATATTATTTTAAACTTTATGTAAACTTTACCTGCAATTTTGGAATCGCCATTTTCCGTAATCTACGCCTTTGGCTATTTCCAACTAATGTCAAATTTATCAAAATGAATCGAACATACAGTCGAATTTTTGTGCGGTCTGTAAAGTTCTTCTTCTCTTTCTCTCGCGACAATAGAGGTCCATTCCGCACAGCGAAAAGGATCACTAGGAAATCTACAAAAAAAATAAAATTATTTTAAAATGAGAACTACTCTACGAAATTTTTTGTTCCAGAAACACCGATTTTGGCAAGATGGTTGGCCAAACAATAAATTATTGATTTTAAATGGTAAACTGCCATTTTTACGTACTTTAAATAAAATACTGACTTGTACTTACCTAAAGAAGATTATTCCTTCAGAAACCCTAGTGTTACGTGGCCTGTTTCCGCAATTTTATTAAATGAACAGGTGGCATTTTAACACGTTCCGCACTTTGGCTCTGGTTGACGCGTACTGTCAGAAATAAGAGCACAATTTATTTTGTGCTCTTATTTCTCTGGCCGTTTTCAGAGCTGTGACCTTGAATCTAGTATGATGGTTCATCAAAGACTTGGACGGTTTTATTTTTATTTTTAAGTACTTAATTCGTGCTTTATATGACTAATTTACAAAAGCACATAATATTAATGAATAAATGTAGGTTACCTAGGTTAGCTACAGATGGAGCGTGCAAAAAATATCTGACACGTCCTTCCGGCCCTAGAAGTAGAGTCGTATCAGATATGTTATCACGCTTTTTGTCAGACATTGGTGCTGGTGACTGTACCTACCTTTTCAAAAGTACCTCATCTCATCAT
>NC_133481.1:7578844-7619864 GCF_025370935.1 Choristoneura fumiferana | reverse complement strand
TGATAACGAAAGGAGAAGATTTTAATAAGTTGGCAAATCCGATAAATCCAAAGAATGCAAATTTAAATAAAATATGTAACACAAGCAAGAACAAGACGAACAAAATCGTGGAGGATCTCAAATATATACATATATGTTATTGTTGTAAAATAAATAGTTTTGAATTTATTCATGAAAGAAGACGAAAATAGACCATTACCCCTGACCTGACTGATCTCCAAAACAACTGAGCCTAATAAAATTTTGAAAAAATTACAAAATAAAGTTCATTGCTTGTAGATTACCTACAGGAAACCCTGTAAGAAGAATTCTATCAATCGAAAATAAAGTGGTAAACTCAATATAAATACGTTCACTTACGCAAAATAGTTCACTAAAACATTACTAGACAGCGCTAGTAGTAGTTTGCTCGCGTCTTAACATTTGACTTTAGCATTGTAAGGAACCCTCTCCACGCGAGTTCAACTTGCACTTGGCTGGTTTATTTTTATTTTTAAGTACTTAATTCGTGCTTTATATGACTAATTTACAAAAGCACATAATATTAATGAATTAATGTTGGTACAGTCACCAGCATTAATACCTGCCACAGTGGAGCGTGCAAAAATATCTGACACGTCCTTCCGGCCCTAGAAATAGAGTCGTATCAGATATTTATGCACGCTTGTTGTGTCAGATATTGGTGCTGGTGACTGTACCTACCTTTTCAAAAGTACCTCATCTCATCATATCAGCTGAAAGACGTCCACTGCTCCAGGACTACTACGAAACTCGAAGTTCGTATCGTACCGTCCCTCTCGCTCTCGTATTAAATAGTATAAGTGTCAGAGGGACCGCACGACACGAACTTCGAGTTTCGAGTTTCGTAGTAGCCCTGCTATATAGTAAATGAACATTTATTTCCACTGTTTCTGTTTCCTTACTATCGAAATGAAAGTGAATACCAAAGTGTATGACTTGTTCATAAAACTCTATTTATGCATTTTTGTGCAATTTGCTATTAAATTTAACTAAAACTAAACTCCAACTAAAAGATACGAGTAATTGCAGCTTTGTTCTATGAAGCTGCCGTTTTTGTTGTTATGTTTTGATTTGTGAGTGGCAAAATAAGTGTTGCTCAGTACAAAAAATCTGTAATACTTTTTATTAACAAAGTAAGTAAACGTATACAGTTGACCAAAATAAGTGTTATTTAGAAATAAATAAATATAAATAGAAATAGAAACGTTTATTCGCTAATTCGAAAATACATATTATAAGTAAGTACACAAAATTAAACAACCATAAAATAAATATTACGACAGTATTTGCGAAATCGCGAAACGGTCTCAGCTCAGCATTAGTGTTGGCCGTTAGAGCCAACGCTGGTCTTCCGCTGAGACCGCTTGGCGACTTCCACGGAAGGCGACATAAATATTCAAAAAGTAAATCTAAAAAGAAAACAAATAGAAGTAAATAATTTAAATAAAAATAATAACAATAATAAAAATAATAATAATATTTGTCACTTGCCAATTTGAAAATTTTCATAATGGTTCCTAGCTGTATTCTTTACTACTTCCACAAAGTCCTTGGACAACTCTTGGACCTTCAACAAACAAAACCTAGCAATGATGTTATACGTAGAAGCTCATTGAAACCTACTGCTTGGCTGTACATTAGGTATATCGATATATTTCAATTTTAAGAACGAGTTCTACAGTTAAAATAACCTTTGATACAATTACGGTTATTTAAGAGCGGCAAGTTTAAATATCACTTCAACTAACTATCGGTGGACATATTGTAATGTAGCTTATTTAAAATAACAGGTAAAAATAAAATGTTCACAATTATTACAATGAGCGTTTTCACCGTTTTCACAGAGGCGAAATATCGCTAGATGGCGTTAGTATGAAACAATGCGTTTTAAATAACTAAATGAGCCAATCGCAAGCAAACCTCAAACGGACCTCACGATACTAACGCCATCTAGCGATATTTCGCCTCTGTGAAAACTCTCATTCTATAAACCGAAAAATAAATAGTAAGACTAGCTAGCTAGCATATTCCTTCCACACTAATCACCACGCTCAGAATGAGGGCTATCGTTTTTTGTCTCATTAGATGGCGCACTGTAGCGTGAGGTTTTTAAGAATGGCTTTCAAAGTCTGTTATTACGGGCGTGAAAACAAAGTTTAGATTAAAATCATATTTAATACACCTTAAAACCGTGCCATAAAAATATCGAGCATGCCACAGTGTTGCATAGTCCCCGTTTTGTTCGGAAAAAGGGAGGGCAAAGGTTTCCGAAAGACAAAACAGTCTCAAAACACAGACATTCATTGCCCCGGAACGCATATTTGCTATAATTCATTTCAGATATTGCAAAATATTCACAAATTTATTCTAATTATAAATAAACCCGCGTAGCTCACCCAAAAACTATGAGATTTGACATTTCGGAGACCTCACACTACACTAGCGCCTCTAGTGGCGAATTCATACGCGATAGCCCTCATTGTATGAAAATAGTCATACATTACTTTCTCTGCATCTTTGCTTATAGTATTAAATCAGCAGCCCGTTGCTTTACTGTATAATGACTTGTTTTAAACGAAATCGTTTCAGCATTTAAAATTTAATAAGTAAGTAATTAAATGTAAAACTCATGAGACTTGAAATGTTAGTTAGTCACTTAAAATAGATTTAAACATATTTCAAACTTTTCGATTCTTTCTACGTTTCTTCATCTCATGTATTCTGTTTTTGTAACCAATAATATTAACAAATTTGTTATTGCTACCGTAATAGTTATCCATCAACGCGGTGTTACTCGGTATATCTTCAACATTGTCGAAATCTTCACCAACAACTTCTTGGTGTTCATTTTCTGATACATGATTGAAATAATTGTTATTATTATCAGAGTGCTCATAAACATTATGAAATTGTGTTTCTTCTTCATGTAGATGTGGTTTTTTATTTCTCCATCCTGCATTTACATAGACCACTTTCTTCTCATATCTATCATTGAAGGCGTTATTTCTTAAAAGTGTGAAAACTGCGCTGGACAGTGCCATGTTGTTGAGCATTCCTGCAGCAACCACGGACATCTTCAACGCTGGCAAGACGAAAGGCAAAATGGCTGACATGATGAGCCCCGGTACAAGAAGGAGTGGAGCAATACTGTAAAACTGTTTTCTCAATTTCTTCATAGAGCTACGGCCAGATTCATTTTCGTCATCTGTAAAAAAGAACATAATTGACTAGTTAAGTATTTTTTTT
Source organism: Choristoneura fumiferana (assembly GCF_025370935.1). Lineage (NCBI taxonomy): Eukaryota > Metazoa > Arthropoda > Insecta > Lepidoptera > Tortricidae > Choristoneura > Choristoneura fumiferana. The sequence continues at coordinate 7,616,597 of NC_133481.1, read as the reverse complement.
AAACCTGACAATCCTCTCTGAACTTTAAAGTATCTAAAAGGACAGATAAAAGTCCATATTATAAATATTATACAGGTATAGTGATCGTTTCACGGTGTATTGTGTAGGTATGCTACGTAGCATACACAATTCACCGTGAAACAACCACTCCAATTTCGCGTAAGTACTACAGTAAGTACCAGCACCAATATCTGACACAGCGAAACTTACATAAATATCAGATACGACTCTATAGGCAGATATTAATGCAGGTGACTCTTACTCTATCTGAAGATGCTTGTACTTTGATTTAAAGTACGTAGGTACTTATGTAATACTAGCTTATGCCCGCGGCTTCGCTCACGTTAAATTTGGGGTAGCATAGATTTACTTTCTACGATCCTATTTTTGTGTTTTGCTCCCCCGCTCCCTACCCTCGTTTCACCCTTTAGGGGCTGGGATTTTAGAAACAAATTACAACATTAAAATAACATATTAAATATATTGACCCGGATAACTCACGTCTTAATTCGAGTTTAGCTCGACAAGTTTAAAGTAAGTAAAGTAAAAAAGTTCCGTCGCGTTGCTCCGAAGACGAAGGGCTACGGATTAGCCCGAAACATGTCGAGCTAAACTCGATTTACGACGTGAGTTATCCGGGTCAATATATTTAATATGAGTGAGTCTCACGGTAGTTTCATGTTCAAAATTAAAATAACATGTTTCCGTACTAACTTCTCATAGGTAGAATTTCCACAAACGTGTTTATTTTTTTCTTTTTAAGAGCAATTTCACAAAGTTTTAGAATCATATTTTCAAAATTGCATTTTCGAGGTTGGATATGAGGCTATTACCTACATATCATTTTAGGTATATTTTACAAATAAATAATGATTCAACCGTGTAATATTTGAAGGAACTTGGTAAGTATGTTTTTTTTTTAGAAACAAACCGTCTTAGTCGTAGTTCTTTTGAAAATGATTTTTATTTTAATTTAAAACAAGTGACTGAAATATAATGATGTGATATATTTTTAGAATCAGCTTATTAAGCCCTTTCATAAAATACCACACACGATAGGTTACAGAACAAAAAAAAATGTTCCCATACAAAAAAGATGACGTCATAACCTCTCTCCTTTTTTAGGGTTCCGGAGCCAAAATGGCAAAAACGGAACCCTAATAGTTTCGCTATGTCTGTCTGTCTGTCTGTCCGTCTGCGGCTTTGCTCAGGGACTATCAATGCTAGAAAGCTGTAATTTTGCACGGATATATATGTAAACTATGCCGACAAAATGGTACAATAAAAAATTAAAAAAAAAAATCTTAAGGTACCTCCCATAGACGTCAAGTGGGGGTAATTTTTTTTTCTCTAAAATCTAAACCAGTGGGTGGAAAATTTTGAAAACAATCAGGATGGTATTAAGTATATCAAACTTACAAGGAAAACTATAACGGTTAAGTTTGCTTGAGAATTATTAGTAGTTTTAGAGTAAATAGCAGCCTAAGGTATAAAATATACCTAAACTTGGAAGATTCCGTATTAAATACGAAATCGTTAGAAAAATATTACTTAATTTTTTCGTAATGGCTACGGAACCCTATTTTGGGCGTGTCCGACACGCTCTTGGCCGTTTTTTTGTTTTTTTCGTGCTACGGGTCAAATTGATTCGTATGGCCTAAAGATCAATCGTTCCGATTTACCATTTGCAGCTTTTAGTACCGCTAGCACTAATTAATACACGGGGTGACACTCTTTCCCGGCCCGGATAATACCGATATGGACATACCGACCCTGTTTTTCGTGTACACGCCCATAAAAACCGATATATAGACTAACTAGCTTTTGCCCGCGGCTTCGCCCACGTGGAATTCGGTTATCACGCGCTGTTCCCTCGGGTACTGTGCATTTTTTCGCCTATGTCACTCTCCGGCCCATAAACTATCTCTATGTCAAAAATCACGTCGATCCGTTGCTCCGTTTTGACGTGAAAGAGAGACAAACATACAAACACACACACTTTCCCATTTATAATATTAGTATGGATACTAAACTAATTCCATCAAAGCAGTAAACAATAATTGCTTGAGTCTGTAGAACCAAGTAAAACAATGACGTTAGTGCTCTTTCACTAACGAAATCATGACATGGTTAACACCGTAGCTACTCCTATTTTTAGTAATTTATTATTTTTATTAACATAAGAAGAGGCTTGGTAAAGCGCGTCTTCTAAATTTAATCCAAGAGTATCCGATTATGTCAAGGGAATATATGAATTTTAATATGAAGATTTTTCGGTCTCCGATTTAACATAAACACCTCGTTTAATTTCACAAAATACCTTGGTCAGAACCAATCAAGGGAAAGTTGAATTTCCAAGCTTAATCACACACCTGCGCTCGGGCGGATATAGCTTTCCATTAATTTAATACCTAAAAGTTGCTGAACGATTTCGAGTCGATGGCTCATAATGATAGGGTGGTTCTGAGTTTTAATACCCATGTCCCAAATAACTTAGAATAAGTGATTTTTGTCGTTAGGTTAAGTGATGTAGATGTTGTTTAAGTGGTGATATTTACGGGACAGGACGGTGTTTTTTTTGATACTTATTTAGGTAAAAGTACAGAAATTAAAGCTAAGATTTCTCATATAAAAATTTACTGTAACAAACAGTCACTTAGATATTTTTTTAAGTAAAATTAATCAGGCACGACTCAAATCCGACTACAGAAAATAAAAATATCGACAACCTTCATATTTTGCTCATCAAACGTTCAAACATTTAATAAGTTCCGGAAAACCCTTCATAATTAGCTGACTTGCCGCTAATTTATTTATTCCGGTAGAACGATTTATCCGTTGTAACAGCAAATGTTCAAATTCTTAAACAAATGTATCTTACTTACTTGAATAGACATCAATATTGAGGTTGCCGTTTTTTTTCGACTTCAGCTCGAACGAGTACCCGGGAACGGCGTTTAATTTCAGCGACCGATACTGTAACATTTTTTCTGTCCCAAAGCACAGTTCGGAGTAAATCTGTTCCTGAGACCTGTTACTATACTTTTTCCATGGAAATCGTTTAATATCTTCTGTTAAATTGAAGTAGGTTCCTTGTTGTTTAGGTAGGATGTCTGCGGCGTTTGTTGCGCGCCAAGCGCTTAGAGCTTGTAGGCATTTTAAAGGGCCTAGAGTTTGACTGCAAGCCACTAGGTTCTCAAGTGGAGTACCCTCGATGTGCAGTGCAGCGAGGAGAGACCGCGGTAAGTAATTGAGTAGATCCGCGCTAGGTGCGTAAGCGCAACATGGCCACACGGCGAGTGTGAGAATGGCAACGAAAGCGCGCATCGCTGTAGACTGAACAGCAAGATAAGTCGGTCGCCCGCACTACTCGCACCACTTGGAAGGGACGATTTAGCGGCCACGGCCATTCTAAAAGGCCACTCCGAACAGTGACATAAAATAATGTACTTAAGTATTAAAATTTGACACGTTGTCCTAAATTGACGTCATTTTTGGGATTGTTGCATTAAAATGTATCCGTGTCATATCATCATAGTCAAGCTTGTCAGCCTAAACTGTCTCGTATTTTTCTTTCCTACCTTACTTAATTAATTTGTGACTTAATTTAGTAAGCCACTATCCTAGATAGTTTGCATAGCAGGAAGTGGCCCGTATTGCCAAAAGCGAGCGCACGCATTTGCATACGGTGGTCACGGACGATGTGTCGCGCCGCGCCGCTGCGCCTGCGCCGCTCGGGTTTCTCTACAACCGCTACGTGCAGCGACTATGGAATCCTCACGCTTAAGTGCCGAAGTAAAGAAATTTAATCAATTCAACATTTTTCCGGTATTCTGAGAAATAAGAATGCGTTTTATTTATACTAAAATAAACGTTTTTTTTACTATGTTAATAATACGATATTAGCAGTAGCACATAATCTTTTTCACATGTCCCATTATTGAAATATCAATACACTTACAAAAAATATATAAAATGTACCTAAAATTACATATTTTGTAAGTTTTTTTTTACGAAAAAATATTCTGGTGGGGTGTTTTGGGTGGTGGTTGGTAGGATACCATGATATAGCTACAGAATGCCCGGGTCTGAATCTCGTCGAGAGCAACCAATTTTTTTTTTGTTTTTAAAAATGCCTAAGGAAAATTACGGAACCTAAAAACGTACAAAGGGTAGTTAGTACCTAAAGTTACAAGATAAGCAAAAGATAGGATTATACGTGTGTAACTTTGACAAACTAACTTTTGTGTGATGGATGTCTGACGTAGCAATATTTTTTCATGTTGAAAACTGCCTAACAAATTTAACTTGGATTGATATAAGTTTCAGCAATGAACCTACTCCAGTATACAACGTGTGACATCCATAAGAACATAAATTTTAATTAATGATAGCTTTAACTATTGAGAACCGATTTATCGAAAAATATAAAAATTACCTTTACTAATGGAGAGTTATACATTTTTTTTATTTTGTCGAGCAGCAATGTAATGCAAACATTTATTCGACATTTCAGAGAGGCAGCAAATGTTAGTGTCAGTTGTTAGCTTTGTTACCGATACATTGCGTGCCGAATTATTAAAAAAAAAAACTTTTTTTTAAACTATAAATAGTAATTTACGTCGGGCTTATGCTTTCAGCCCTTAAAATATATGTTTTTATGAAAGTCACACGTGTAGAGTACATTAACATCACAAACTAACTGCTATAATATGGTGTACATTCGTGGTTTGACCACAATCACGCCCGATGGTAAGTGAAGATGTGAACTAAAGATGGAACACGCTTGCCCATTAAATGACCATTTACCCTAGATTTGAAGACGGCCAGAGGCCGTACCTATTGCCTAACGTTTCTGGCACTCGCGATCGCAATCAAATGACAGATTTCCCATACAAAAACTGACATTTGATTGCGATCGCGAGCGTCAGAAACGATAGACAATACGGCCTCAGATTGTAGCGATCAGGGAGCACAGACTGAGGCAGAACATTCTACTCCTTAGCTGTCCGGATAATAAAGGATGAACGAAATTGCACCTTTATTTTATTTGAACTTTTTTCAACCGTAATCTTGCTGTTCTAAATTGCGATTCAAATATTTTGTCTCCTCGAACTGTAATAGAATAATAAAATATGTATCAGGTTCGGACCAAATCACTAAACAAATCAAACACAGACAGAATATTTATGGGCTTAAATCCCATCGAGCCGGCCCTTTTTATTGTATAGGAATAAAGCAAATAGGTGCAAATGTTTATCTTTTCACGAGTCCATGAATAGCAGATCAATTATATCCAAAGCACCAAGCACCAGCAGATGTTCCTGCACTCTCAGACTTCTGGCCGAAGGGTGTGGTGTTCCGTCGTTTTAGGGTAGCGACGAAGACGACGTTAAAAAATCCCTAACTATTCATAGTTTTTTTTTAATGTATTTTATGTCTTTTTGTTTTGTATAATTTGAATTTTACAGCGCATTGGTGTTTAACTGTAATGCTGTAATTTATTTGTTGGAATAAATAAATAAACAAATAAATAATATATATAAAATACCAGTTGAAAAAAACTTGTAATATTAACCTAAACAACTTAAAAAAGTTAGAAAGCCCCCGAATCTGCAATTTTAAAATTTGATAGGTATCTCAAAAACTACTGAAACGATTTTATTGACACTTAGCTTAAATCCATTGCAAGAAAACTCGCTTTCACGTAAAAAACACATAGAAAATGGCCGTTCCGTTTGAGAGCTACAATGATCCCGACAGACAGACATTGGCGTCAAATTACTATTAATAATATTCTATTTGTGCAGATGTTTTGATGTTTGGATGTTTAGATGTTTGTTACTGAATCACGCAATAACAGCTGAAAGGATTTACATGAAACTTGGCGTACAGATAAACAAAAATCTGCATTGAGACATGGGATACTTGATATCCCGTTAAGGCGTTCCCGTGGGATAATATTTTAAGTTTAAACAAGAATAGAGGACGCTGTCCAAGAACGGTGACGTACCTCGGCGGCTCCTTAGACTATTGCCATGGTAACTAAGAATCGTGTAAGCAAAGAGGTTGGAGATCATGTAAGTAAACTGTTGTCATTGTATATTTCAAAAATTGCACGGGTATAGGTAATAATAATATACAACAGTTCAGTTAAGACGGCATTAAGCTAATTCTAATGCGGGCAAAGCCGCGGGTTAAGGCTAGTCAATAAATAAATATGTAAATAGTAGCGACAGTAATGACACTAGATATCCGTGTTTCTCACTTTCAATTGTACCGATAAGGATCAGAAGTCGTCGTCCATGTCCATGGGGAGTATGGAGCCCGTTAATGATTCAACATTAAGTAGTCGTTCAGGGTTTGTGTATTGGGGCCAGAACGGCAGTCACGCACGTTTGTACTGCACTTTCTTTCACCATCGTGACTTTGGTCTCACCGACCATTGTATTCAAAGGACACTTATATCCTGACTGTCTGACAAACAAACGATCAGTCATACTTAAGCGATCGGCAGGTGATCGTCTCATTGATCGATTAATTGCAGTTAAAAAGTGCTGTGGCCAAAATGTGTAACAAATTCACCGTGCTGTCCCTACTTTACATAGTTATATTTGTAGCAGTAGTGCAGTGTGAAGAAGATTCTTCGGGTTTGAATGGAGTTTTAGATAATGGTAATAAGACCCTTTGATACAATACACGCTTTGAAGCCGCTGTGGTCTAGTGATTGGACCTGTTGCCTCTCAAGTAGAGAATTGTGGCTTTAACCCTTTACCAGGCGAATTCCTCCCACATCTTATATCGGTTACCGTAGTCAGGTTTTAACTCCAAACCTCCTACAAAATATTTTGTCAATCCCTAAAAATAGTATTTTATGATCTAAAGAATATAATTATGCATGAAAAACAAAAGGTACATAGAAAATGAACAATTGTTTCCACTGTTGCTATTTCATTTCCTCGCAATTTAAGTGAAAAGCAGAGTGTAAAACTCGAGCATTAAACCCATTTTCCCCGGCTCGGGTGGCTATATGAACGTCTTGGGTAAAATGGCTCGTTTTATGCTCTTGTTGTACAATCTACTATTTAAAGTCGACATTTTACTTCTAGTATTGTCGGTAAATCTTGAACTAAAATAATTTATTTTCTCACCCGCGACCATATGATAGCTAAGTTTATGCAAAAATATGCGTGTTCATGCAGTTCCTCCACCTCCGCGCTGTAAGAACACACACAAATCACACAAACCCATCTATCACCACCACCACCTACACTGACGCGTTTCGAACTCAAGCTGGTGGGCAAAGAAATTCTTTTAGACCGGATCATTGATATGGACCTCCGCAAAGTAACACCTGTTTCAATGAATTAGGCAAATTTTGACATGAAATGAAAGCTGTGTCAGATTTGCGTTTCAATTCAATTGTAGTGTTTCAAATTCAAATCATTTATTTCATGTTACAAGAAACACATCTGATATTCTGGTGTTTCGTGACACATTTTTTTTTGTCAACTGGATGGCAAACGAGCAAGTGGGTCTCCTGATGGTAAGAGATCACCACCGCCCATAAACATCTTCAACACCAGGGGTATTGCAAATGCGTTGCCAACCTCTCCCAAAGATCCTCTGCCTAAGATGGGATACCAAGTGCCAGTAATTTCACCGGCTGTCTTACTCTCCACGCCGAAACACAACAGTGCAAGCACTGCTGCTTCGCGGCAGGATTAGCGAGCAAGATGGTGGTATCAATCCGGGCAGACCTTGCGCAAGGTCCTACCACTTACTACATTAATCTGTCATCTCCCAGGATAACAGGATCAAAGGAATTTCGGCACAAATTTGTGCCTCTGGGAGAGGACAGGTTAACTCATAGGTGTAAGTACGCGTATTTTCAATATGGCTCTCTATGAAAGTAGTACTCGCACCTGTCGGCGTGGTAAAATAGGGCCCAGGACGTCTAAAAAATAATCGAAAATGTCATCAAATTCTAGAGCCCATTCATAAAAAAATGTAACTTAATTTATATGCCTTACAACAACCTTGCACGTGTTAGTACAGAATCTAACCTAATTTTAATAAATTTATAGAGAGCGAACACACAAAGGCATATTTACGGGGTAATACGTTTCTATGACTAAGTTATTATTACACCAGTAGGGAAATGTTAAGTTCCCATACTTTTACTACTTACAACACTGTTCTGCATGTGAACATTTATTTCTTGCACGATATTACATTGTACCTACCAGCTTAGGTACAACAAAAGTGAAAGAGCATTAGAAATAGAGCTAATTAATTAAATTTGAGCACTGATATTTAGGAAACAAATAATTTGTGACGAGAAGTAACAGAAGTACCTACATGTGCATGAATAAGTTCCAATTATTTAATTTTTCAATTGGTTAAATTTTTTGTTACCTATATTTTTTATAACTTTATTTACCTATACACATCACTTTGTACCAACTTATATTTTCGGTTAAGTTGCTAAATATGAACAGAAACTTTAAATTGATATCACTATATTTTATTATTTACTCTAATACAGAACTGAATAAATGAAACTGCGGTTTAAATTAAGCAAAATTATTATTAATTATTTCACTCATTTTTTTTATTTAAAAGTTAACGTTTAGTTTCTTATTGAAAAAAAAAAGAAATATTTTATTTTTATGATAAGTATCTAATTTTAGAGTACGAATATTACATCACATTATTGTTTCCTATTATGTTTTCTGTACTGCTTACTATGTGTTGGTGTTCAATAAAGAGGTATTGTATAGTACTGTATTGTATCATACTTATTTATTTATGTCACAGAATAAGTAATAGTACAAGTTTATGTTTAAATTTATATACATACTAGCCTGTTGCCCGCGACTCCGTCAGCGTAGAATTTGTTTATCGCTGTACCGCGGAAATTACGCAATTTTTCGTGATAAAAATTATTCTATCCACTTGATAGTCCGCGACAGCATAGTATCCAAAACCGAAATGCTTCAATCCGTCTGTGGATACTTTAGTGTCATAAAGTTTCACCTTGATTTTGTGCACAAATCTTATATTATAAGCTTTTATGATATAAATAGTAAGAAAGAAAGAAAATACATTTATTTAACGCCATAAAAAACAAAACATAGGAACAAACATAGAACAGGATAAAGACATACATGACGCTAAATAGGTCCCCACTCAGCATAATGCCACGGCAAGCCGTGACGCTGATAGTATTTGATTGAGTAAACATTAATTTACGTCACAGTATTTTTCTTTATTGGAAACCTTGTCATCATCATCATCATCCCAGGCTATATACGTCCCACTGCTGGGCACAGGCCTCCTCTCAGATCAAGAGGGCTTGAAACCTTGTATAGTTAGAAAATTGTGAACGCGCGGAGCGGTGCGTGCGTCGTTAAAACCCAGGACGGTTCCTTGGAGACAAAGTTATTGGTCGCGCACTCGGGACTGTCAAGTGGCTATGTCCTTCCCCAGGACTCAAACTATCTGTATACCGAATTTCATCTAAATCGGTTCAGCGGTTTAGACGTGATGGGGTAACAAACCAACACACAAACAGACTTGACAACTTTCACATTTATAATATTATTGGGATGGGATGTCTGTAGCTTGTACATCTACGTACAAGCAAGTAAGAAGGTATTTTGTATGCTCGTGTTATATAAGTATGAAATTCGACATTTTCGGCTTGAGTTTTGACGATACCCTGTCCTTCATTATTAGGTATCAAGATTATTCTTGATCAACCTCGGGATTATTTATTATCGACTTAGGTATATAATTAAGACATTCTTTTCATTCTAGACAATAAAGTATTACAGACACCAGAGTACATACTTAGATTAAAATGCTTATAATTTTTAGTTACAGATGTAGCCGAAGGTCGTACATTTGGTCACAACGCACTAAAGCGGCTGTCATTTATTTTCCTGCCGGTGATGTTCACGCTGGGTGTCATCTCTACTCTCCTAATGGCACTCGCTGTCATTTCCGTCAAGAACCTCGCGATTGGAGTTCTGTTGCTCATCGTGTCTGTCAGCCAGGTAATTTTTACCCGATGGCCCGAAAGAGGGTTATGTTTTTCGAGCACATGTAGTATACCTACAGGTCTGTAGCCTAAATGTGTAGACAGATTTCAACGCATGAGGTATCATTAAATTCGTCATAGCTGTCAAAGGGACATACCTACTTAGGGTATAATAATATTTAAATATGGCGTCCAAAAAAAAAAGAGTATCGTAGAAATCGTCATTTCGCGATTATTTCTTCGTTACGAGGGCATAGAATCAGTAGGTAGGGAGAAGGATGCCATTTATTACTACGAACAGAAACTTGTCATTATTTTTTGTTACAGGCGGTGTCCCGGTTGTTCCTGGCGGCAGCACCGTCGCCGCTGGTGCATCTGCATCCGCGTGCTGAACTGCTGCCAGCGCCAGTGGCCGCGCCTTGGCCTGCACCCGGCCCCCTTCTTTCCCCCTGGGCCAGATCCGACAATGATGCTACTATCTCTGACTAACTTACCTCCTACAGTCTGTATCAACATTAACGATCAACCCTGCAATAGGACAAAAAAAAATCCGTGCGAATCGAATTCAATCCAATATGGAGCACACGTATTATAATGAGGTGTTGGGGTTCGCTCTCGACGGATGCTCTGTGGAAGACAAAATTTGTCTTTCTGCTTAAAATTCTGTGCTCAATCGCGTAAAAAGTTAGTATTTTAGGGTTCCGTAGTCAACTAGGAACCCTTATAGTTTCGCCATGTCTGTCCGTCTGTCTGTCTGTCTGTCCGCGGGTACGCTCAGAGACCGTTAGTACTAGAAAGCTGTAATTTGGCATGAATATACATATTATTAGACACGCCGGAAAAGTGGCAAAATAAAAATAACACTTTTTTTTAGGGTACCTCCCATAGATGTAAAGTGTAGGTGTTTTTTTTTTCTCGACTAATCGTATAGGGTGAGGTATCGTTGGATAGGTCTTTTAAATCATTGAGAGGTTGCCAAGACGATTTTTCGATTCAGTGATCTGTTTGCGAAATATTCAACTTTTAAGTACAAATTATCTTTAAATTATTTTTTTTTTGTTATTATAATACATATCCATATTTCCTGCATTTAACTTTTTAAAGATTTTCAGTTTAATTTTATTCTTATCATCATGTCAGATTTTCTTTTATTTAAACTCATTGTCATCATTAAGGCGTACTTTCATAATCTCTAAATTGATAGGCCAATCGAGAGCTATTCATCAATGTTACGAGTACTTATTAGTAATTTGGGTGTTTAATATTTGAATTTTTAAATGTATCTCATTCCGAGAGGAGGCCTGTGCCCTGCAGTGGGACGTATATAGGCTGGGATGATGATGATGAAATGTATGATAAAATGAATTGGAATTTAACTGTACCTACTGTTTGCGTTATAATGGAATATGAGGAAATTATTCGCTTATTTGTTTTTCAGTTCATTAAACTAACATTATTTTTGATACGGGTTGTTAAGAATAAATTGATCGTAAAGGCAAGATAAAAAGGAAAGGGTGAAGATCCGTTTCCACCGGTCAATGATGGTTTGCTCCATCTAAAATTAATTATTAGAAAACGTCGAAACGTTAAAGTCGATACTACAGTATTCTGTCAACAAGTATGTGTGTTTACTAATAATAAATATTCGCAATTCAGGCTGATGGATCAGGATGCTTAATAAAATGAACTAGAATGTCGCATTTCAGCCGCCAATTATACATACATAATTACCTACTGTTAAAAATCGAATATTATTTGTAGGTACCACTACCTCAAGAGCTAAAGAACCTCAAGCATTTGTGCATTTATTAGACTTAGGTTTTTAACTTATTCAATTTATTCTATTAATTGTAATGATAGGTATTGGAGGAGCTTCGTCTGTCTCTCACAAATAGGTAATATTTTGCGACAGATAGATGACGATAAAATGCCTATTGATAACTCGTGTAATAAAAAATAATAAATTGAAATGTGTCTTTTATTTTGTGTGTGAATAAACCTATAAAATTCATAATAGATATTGTTCGTGGTATAACAGGGGTAGAGGTTGAGTGGGTGGGGGGGGAGGTCTCTAATTCGTCCCAAAAGTCAGCGGTCCCTGGCAACAACCGACACCATATCGTTTAATTACTTCTTTAACCATTTTTATGAGCCTGATTTTAAATAGATATTTTTATGTACACACTTTATTGCATAGCTAAATAATCTAACATTGCATGCAAAGGTGTTCCCGGTAGGTACCTACCGGTAAAATCGAACAGAGAGTCAGAATCAAAGTGATTAAAAACGTCGATGTATGTGGCTCAGTGTAATGATACGAGTAACTTTCACGGGCAGAATGCTGCAGGTGCGTGTTTTTTTATTGCAATCGCGGTCTATAGAAACCGACCCAGTACTTTCATGTTTTAAAATGCATGTATTTTATATGGCAATATTTGCGCACCGGTGAGTAGTGTTCTAGTATAAGAATTTAATAAATGCAATTATAAGCCTAATAAAATTAAATAATGATAGAGATGGTTACATGCATATAATAAATTATTACTTGCAGTAATGACACTGGAAATCGCTTGTAAACTCAAGTAAAGACAGTTAAAATTTCATCACCGGTTTACTAATGTTTCGGCAAAAATTATTTAGCAAATTATTAGCTCCCAAACTAATTATTCCATATTTTTATTTAGGTGAAATGTTATTTCCCAACTGAACGTTTCACACTCATATCATTTCTCCACTAATGTGATATAAATTATTATTATGCAAATTATTACCCGGAATTTTATTAACATGTCATTTATGTTTTCGACAAATTTATTGATGGCATACCTTAATTTAGCAAAATATTGAATAGCGTCCAACCTTCTTCCAAGTGGCAGTTATCCTGGCTGCTATAAAAAAAGCCTAACATCGAAGGCTAAGGCGGGAGCGAAGCGGAACGAACTGAACCTAAACTATCCAAGTCGCTTCTTCTCCGAACCGTCTTGCTCGCTCGCTTCACTCACTCGCACAAATCAAATTTAAGTGAAACTTTGCAATATATAAATTGGCCAAGTGTTATTTGTCAGTTTATTATTTGCCTAAGCCAATCATTTGCTACATCATTATTTGCCATATAAAAGTGTGATGAAGTAAAATTTTGCAATAAAAATTAAACTTCGACGAAAGGTTGGTTGCTAAGTGAAATTTGGCGAAACATATTTCGCCGAAAAGGCAGTACACCTTCAACATCAATAGTCCACTCATATTTCTACATACTTAATGAAATATAATAGAAAATAACATCCAACGATGCGATGATTCCGCCAATGTCGAGGTTGGATAAGACACTGCCATACGACTTAAATTCGAGTACGTTGTCCGTTTTCGGTAGAATACTAGCCACAAGACCAAGCTAGACCGATTTGTCATCCCCGAAAAACCCTAAGTACCAAATTTCATCGAAATCGTTGGAAGCCATTTCCGAGATTCAGATATACATATGGATATATGTGGATAACGTGGTCTAATTTTGGTCGGCATTTCTATCAACTTTTAAAACGTAGGAAAGTTAGTTAGTAAGTTATAGAGACATAAGTCAAAGTCGTAAGTAAGTAAGTTTAGACGACCAGATGGCCCAGTGGTTAGAGAACCTCACTACGAAGCTTGAGGTCCCGGGTTCGATTCCCGTGTCGGGGCAGATATTTGTATGAAAAATACGAATGTTTGTTCTCGGGTCTTGGGTGTTTAATATGTATTTAAGTATGTATCTATATCTATATAATTATATTTATCCGTTGCTTAGTACCCATAACACAAGCTTTGCTAAGCTTACTTTGGGACTAGGTCAGTTGGTGTGAATTGTCCCGTGATATTTATCTATTTATTTATTTATAAGTTTTTGGTAAAATTTTCATTTTTAACACAAGATTTTTTTGCTGACTGTACTTTTTGTGGACTGTATTTATATTGACACATAAACTACCAAATTTCAAACATTTGCATACCAAATTTCAAGTCGATGCCATTAACCGTTGAAGAGTTCCATCCTGTGGAGACGATCCTGGCTGGACTACCAGGATGTCACTAGCAGGTTATTGTATTGTCAAGCAATTTACATAAGTATACCAAATTTTAAGTCAATCCAACTACTGGAAGTTGGTCGAATTTAACTTACAAGATTTGATTACAGACAGACAACGGGACGGTGAAACTAAATAAAAGCTTGTAATAACTACAATAGTTGTACATATAGTATCGCGAAGTTTTTTGTAGATATTGATATAATGAACATATTCTTTAATATCGTAGAACATTTTTTTGTTCTATCATCAATAGTTTCCACTCGCCGATGAATAAAGATGACAGTGGGTATTAATATGAATTCAATATACTTATTATACTTGACAACAAAGCACGACAATGATAACCAACTTATCTACCTACTTCTTTTGCCTACTACATACTACGATTCCTATTGTTACTATTTTGTATATAATATGTAGTTAATATGTAGTATATACAGGAAGATGAAGTTAGACTCTAGAATAATAAAAACACAAGCTTAATTCATTTTCATTTCGTATGACCTACCTACTACCAAACAGGTGAAATCCGGGCGAGATGAATTGAGGTCGATGGACTGGATAAAAAGCTTATTCGCCATTTCTAACAGGTTTCGTTCAGGTCCGCGTCGTGTCTCTGGGGGCATCCCTCAATACCTACCTACCTAAACCAAGCCTGTTTGGAGGCTTATATCGTTTATGTTCCAACTTAATCCGTGAAAGCAATTGCGATTTATTCCTTAATATTTTGCTTTAAATTTCACAAAGCATCGTTTTTACTAAGTCAGAAGTTTTTTTTTTCAAACTTCTTCTTTATTTGCACAGAATAATACAGTCAAAAAGATGGTTGATTATAATTATAACATACTGTTCGGAACTTATTCTGCTATAAGTATTATTTATTAATATTATAAAAAACAAATACTAGCATGCAAATGTTATAAATTATTTGAAAGAAAAGTTTTTACATCATAAAACTGATCCTTGCGTACTTAATAAATTTCTTAAGCTATTTCGGAACTTAATAAACGGCAACTGCCGCAAATCTAGAGGCAATTTATATAATAAACCTTTTATTTACCAATGGTAGATATGTTGCTACTAGCACCATGCTTTCGTGGCTAAAATTCAGAGTCTTGAGAACGAAACCAGCAGGCCCGAGAATGTTCTGGATACCATTCTTCAAGAGAAAGCGTTTATAAATATATTAATTTTTATTGTGTAATATTACCAACTCTCTGCACATGATATTGTAAAATCGATCTATTCGTTACGATATAGTTATAGCACAGTGACGTAATATTAATTTCTAAAATTCGTGCATAAACTCGTTTAAAAATTTCCATGCGGGGCCAATCTGCCAGAAATAATCCAGTTCGAAATGAGCTGGTGGCGATGAGGGGGGAGCCTGTTCGCTAGTGCACAGCCAAAGTGACCGGCAGTATGGGCGCACAGCGCACGTTTCTTTGCCTCGTGTTGTTTTTACTCACGGCGTGGGCCCAAGCTGGTTCACCACGAGATATCGCTTACGAAAGTGCCGAAAAAAAAATTGAACTTTTCGATGGCGTCACCATGCATGTACCGATGGCGGAGGGTACGAATAAGACTGAAAACAAATTGATCTCCTTCGAAATCGACACAATCAAGAGGACGAGTGAAGGTGCGTACAAAGTTAATTTATTCTATAAAGCCTAACTTAAAGGGTTCGATAGATCTGGATCAAATTGACTGCCACGGATAGATTGATAGGGAAACGGAACACGGAACAGTGCGGATTTGCATTGCAATTTATAACTATGCGTGCCCACGGAAATCAACATTTTCCAGAGATAATTCAATATTCCGATGCAGTTTTTACAGTTGTACGGAAGTATTCCTCGAACAAGTACACTCCGTGAGCTCATAAAAAACCATCGAATTTTAGAAGCATGCTTCGGGTATTGACGATGAAAGTGATCGTGATTTGTGGTTCTGTTCTGTTATAAACTTGCAAAACTTTTCAAAGTTACAGTAAAAAGTTATGTTAAGAATAACCATCAGTACAAAATAAACCTTACTGTCATAATATTACGCTTGTAATTTTTCTAACTTTAATACTTACAATATGACTTTTTGTCATGATACAAATAAAACAAAATCAGTATTTTCGAATTCTTCCATCGTTAATTTAATTTGAGAACACCCCGCCTTAACACACTACTTTTATTTGGAAGTATAGAGCTGTTGTTAACTGTATCTACTTTTTGATCTGCTTTCGTTTAATATTTTTTGAATGTACTTTTCGATATCCCCGTTGCTTCTATAACTCGGTCTTGACCTCATTAAAATATTTTTACGATCAACACTTTTCTCAAAACTTTCAGCTTCTTTACAAAACATTTATAACATTTTAAACAATTTCCCGTGATTGGCTATTTACAGAAATACTCTGTTTCAGTTGACTCGTCATGGAAATCAATTGCCAAAAAGTAACAAACTAAATAAATTATGTAAGTGGTGGTTTTAACTGTACTATATATAAATCAATGAAAACACAACGAGTGCACTCTTCGCGCGATGGATTGCAACTAAGTCAAAAAACAATTTGTCATTTTCTACTAACGAATCCTTCCGATTTCCCCCGAAACCCGAAGAGCTCACGGATTGTACTTACCTAATTTTTTTTATTTACATTTTGTTATAGGCTTTTATATAAGTTTGCTACCTACGTATTATTCGTTTTTTGTATCAAATTTAACAAGTTAATTTTGATCAACTTCTAGTAGTCTGATAGACTTGAAATTTGATACACGTAATATAAATTGAATGACAAAGCAAGTACAATGAACTAAAAGAATTTCTTTGCTCACCCGCGACCTTATGATAGCTATAAAGTTTATGCAATATATATATGCGTGTTCATGCAGTTGCTCCCCTTCACACTGTAAAAACATACACAAATCACACAAACCCATCTATCACCACCATCATACTACACTGACGCGTTTCGAACTCAACCAGAGCTCATCTTCAGAGCAGCACAACCTTACACCATGCTACCAGATGTTAGACTAACAAACCACAACATACGTTTTAATTTGTCACTGTAACTCCCTAAGTACCCACCTATATTTTTTCTCAAACAAAACATAACTACCCACGAAATCATTGTCATTGATAGTCATTGATATGGACCTCCGCAAAGTAACGCCTGATTCAATAAATTATTTAAAGCAAGTACAATATGTAACAAAAAATTATAGTTACTTTTTAGGAACGAAATTTTTTAATAAAACTTATCTTGTTCACATTAAAAGCTTTTAAATATATTGTTGACATTGTTTTGAACACAGACCGGTCAATCAGTACGCTGCCCGGTCATATTTACCAACTGAACGTAATTGCTAGTTTATTAATGAAGACGTGGGTGGCCTAGTGTAACTGTGTAACTAAAATTGCTTTGTAGATCATTTTCGGTCTATGTGCTTACATTGCAAAGTTATCAAAACTTTGTTGACTTTTCACCGAAATAAAATAACTCTAGCAATTTATTTGCATACAAGTACAATTTACGAGTATAATATTCATCACAATTTAATAATATTTTTATGTCATTTTATTCTTAAAGATCAAAATACTTGATACAAGCTTTTGCTCACGACTGCGAATTTGATTGTCATCAAACCGTGGAAACCTATGCAACTATCGGGGATAAAAACTATCCTTTCCAGAGTCACAATCTTTCTCTATAAATAAAATCATAATTAGTTCTGTGGTATATAAGCGTGAAGAGGTGAGATGACAGACAGGACAGAGGAACAGGAAGGGATGCTTCCGCATTTATAGTATTAGTAAGGAAAGGATTCGCTTTCTCTTCTAACTAGTCTATACCAGTGTTTCCCAAACATTGTTCTGCCATGGCCCGGTAATTGCACACTGCCCCTTTGTGACCCACTTAATATTTTTACGATTTACTTTTACGAATATTTACGATGCGTCGGTCGTAGTAGGTATTATTTTTAAAACAAGGCGGAAATGTTGCGACCCGGTATTTTATTGTGATGGCCCGGTACTGGGTCGCGACCATGTGGACGGCATATGGGAAACACTACAGGAAACAAAAGCACTACAAAATACGCTACCGTTCCATATTAGTGCATGTTGTTGAAAGTAGTAGGTATTAAGGACAACGAAATCAGTGTTGCCAAATCCTAGCAACTTGAGTTGCTAGACTCAAAATCAAAAGTCGCTAGAAAGTCGCTAAAATTAATTCCACGCACCAGATTTTGTGTGGGAGAGACACAAGAGAGTACTGGTGGTCTGAAAAGTTGGGATTTAAAAAAAAACAACAAATAAGAAGATTTTCGAATTCACTGAAATAGTACATTGTGTCTTAAGGGCGGTAAATAAGGAATTACGAACGAGAGTCTATTAGAAGCCCGAAGTCGAAGACTGAGGGCTTTAATGAGTCGATGTTCGTAATTCTAGTACCGCCCGTGCGACATACAAAGTTTTTCATCACATTTGCGAGTAAAACTTTATATTTCTAAAAGAAAAAATAAGTATAATTCTTCCAAATATTGGCGATACCTTAGGCTGCGCTCTTAGCAGCGCCGCCCTCTACCTCCCCCCTCCCTAAGCGCGCCGCAGCGTGCGTGTGCATGTGGTCCTGCAGCAGCGCGCGCATGGCGCAGCAGTACCTATGTACGGGCACGGACTCATTTACCGACCTTGGGCTTCATGAAAAGAAAATTTGTACGCGCAATGACTCATTTACCGACCACGGGTTTCATGACAAGCACATTAAAGTCGAGGGTTTTATTTGGGGGGTTGCAACCAAGGTAGCCTGCATGTTTCGACACTGTTTACGAGCAAGTGTGATGAAAAAAGTTTTTCATTCAATTAAAGCTAGAGTTTTTAAAACAAATAAATGTAAAATTTAGATAGTATGAAAGAAAATTGGATGTCTTGATTTGTTTGTTTTTTAAATAGCTAAAGTTAGAGCATATACAAATAGAGCTTAAATTAAATAAAGTTTGAATTTGGTGCGCAAGCGCGTTTGTCGCTTTCCATATAGATCTCTTAGCATTATATTGTGTTGAGTTGAAAAAAAATGTATCCATTATTGGTCCTAGATTTATTTGAATTTGTATACCAAATGTCGCCAGATAAGTCGCTAAACCATTTTTGTCGTCAAAACTATATTTTGGTCGCTAAGACTTAAGCAAAAGTCGTCACTTCTAGCGACAAAATCGCTAAATTGGCAACACTGAACGGAATTATGTTAAATTAGCTCCTTTACAAACAAACCACGATTTTGGTTGCGTGAAAGTAGAGAAATTTCCGATGTGTGAGCACGTACAAACAATCAGAGCAGCGAGACATTGTTTCTGCCACCGGCCGATAAGCATGACGAACGCTCATTAAATCGAACAACCATCTTGAGCAAGGAAAGTGAATGCAACGTGCCAACCATTCCTTAATTATCACGATAATAATGCTATTTAAACTCCTATTTTACAAATTGTACGACGTGCTACAAAACGCACATTAGGTAACACGCTAGCTTAGCACCGAACGCTTTTGGTAACTGCGGAATATAGATTCTGATATCACTTTGCGGAAGTCTATGATTAGATTTAAAAAATGCATGAAATAATGGACTGCGACGTCTGCGGCGTGGTCGCAGCTGTTTGTTAACTTTACACTAAGTAGCAATCACCATGGTCGAGTAGTAGCAAGATGATTTGTTTAAATTACAGCCCTGTTGCCAAACGCGTTATCTAACGTGCCCACGTGCTAGCTGCTTTTGAGTATCGTTTCACATTTTAAATACGAAATTGAATCTCTCTATAATAGAGTTTTTAAGCTTCAATAAACTTGGTAAATAAATAGGATTGTTGAATTATAACTAGGAAAAACCGGCTAAGTGAGTTATCTTCTGTACAAATTTGTAGGTATCTATGGATATCCAGTGTTAACAGAGCCCTGTTCCAAAGCATATTGTACTTACATAGTGTAAGGTTATTTTCGTTTGAATATTTACGTAAAAAAATATTTTCACTTTTATTTTGGTTGCGTCATAACAGTGGTTGCGGATTAAAATTCTTTGAACGTCAAATATGTAAGCAACTTTTACATGTTCATTTGTTTTTTACAGGTCGCGGTAAACAAAAGAAGCTAATGGAGCGCATCTTGCCAATGTTTATAATGCCCTTCCTGATCCAGTCAACAATCGTCCCGATGTTCCTGAGCATGCTCAAATTCATGTTGTTCAAGTCTATGATGGTCGGTAAACTAGCACTGGCTTTAATTCTGTTCAATGCATTTAGAAATCATAATACCTTTAAAGGAAGGGATGGACAAGTAGCGGATGTTCACTACGGTTACCATGGCGACATGGAGGAGTACGGAGCTTACGTTAATTGAAGGACTAATGGAGGCATTGACTGTTATTTCATGCGCTCCTCAAATAGATATTGTACTTCTTATGAAAAGCTTCGGAGCCCCAAGCAAAATTCATTAGCTAAGAAGCTTACATCTTCAACCCAAAAAATTATAGAGCTTTTAATGATTCACCAAATAGATTTTTGAAGAGATACCTATAGATTCCAAAACCTTTGATGAGCTTCCGAAGGTGAAATAGTATTTATTGTTTATATACCGTAGAAAATATGCCAAATGATTATAATTTGAATTGATTCAGTTGCATGCAATACTTATCTAAACGGCAAAGGAAACCGTATAAGAAAAATGTGTGTTTGTTAATAATTACATAGGTACGTACATTAATTGTGAGGGTTGAATATAAACTAAACTGTTAGCTTGTTGTGTGGTTTGTTGTTGTTGTTGAAGCGGTAACGTTTCGTGTGCTCTGCCAACCCCATTTGGGAATACAGTACCACTACCATGAGTTTACAGTGACCGTACTCGATAGCGACGGCGTAAATTATTTGTATGTATCGCTATCGAGTACGGTCACTGAAAACTCATGGTAGTGGTACAGGCGTGATGTTTGTGCGTGTGTGTAGTGTTACCTTGTAAATTGTAGCGTAAATAACACCAGGTTGCTATATAATATAGGCCAATTCGTAAGTTTTTTGTCATAACATCGTACCTAAAGAAGAAATTTGATTTGATTTTGTGTACTTATTACATTAATCATACAAATCGACGCTTGAAAGGAGAAATTGACTAAGCGACATTTTTATTAAGGATGTGAGGTATATACATGTTTGGAATCAGTAAATTTTACTTATTCGAAATATGTATATAACTCACTATCTTAAAAAAATGTCGCTTAGTCAATTTCTCCTTTCAAGCGTCGAAATGTAATATAAGCATAAACCTTGCTACTTTAATCCGTAACCTGATGCATACAATACAATGTGTTAGGTTTGTTAATGAACTTGAAGAGAGGCTTTAAAGATCTATTTATGTCAGTAATTATGTTTATAAAGGCGTTACACTGTAGGAACTTGAAGGTTTAGGTAATTAACTAAATTTAATCAAAACAACATCATCATGTCAGCCGAAAGACGTTCGCTGCTGGACATAGGCTCCACTCAGACCGGTTTTAAGCTCTAATTTCACGAGGCATTTTTACCAATCTATACTTAAAATTACGTATACATATGTAAGTACTTACCTAACATAAATATGTATGATGGACTCAGATACTAGTAGGTATATGAGCGCCAAACGATATAAACATTCAGTAAATTTGCTATTTAATCACGTATACTTAGTCGACAACAACCTTGAATAACCATTAATACACCTTGTCACGTTGTGATAATGTTTATAAATGGACAATTAAGAGTGGTAGCAACTGTACCTAATGATCTGACTTGAGCTCTTTGCAGGTCACTGTCCGGGCCACGTGATTGTAATTTTATTAAAAGCTTCGTCTATCGTAACTTTCTAATTATGTACGATACGAGTACGTACCTGCAGCCTGCTGATATAGTGATAGTAGGCAATAATCTAACTTTATTCGAGAACTTCATTAAAGAGTCAAGAGAGAACTTCATTAAATATTCCTAAAATAATCTACAGAAATTTGAATTCTTATTGGTCTCCGGCCTACAGAAAGAAGGTCAGATCAAAAAGTTTCCACTTTCTTTACCGTCCAAGGTCACAAAAATACTTTTTTCTTTGTGTGCTCATTGTGGAATCTATAACAAAAAACGGTTGCAGTCGTGGTAGCGACTTACGTTTTTTCAAAACGGTCGTGAATCTCGATCATTCGCATGACATGCTCTACTTGTTATAGCTTTAAATGCCTTCTTTGTTCGCAGTTTCTTTATGTAAGAAAACTTTGTTAGGTAATTTGGAGTCCAGATGTATAATATATCTTCAAGTGTCCAATTTTTTGAAGTTTGATTGAACCTACACCCACAGTCGGTGCCCTAACATACCTAAGTAGGTATCCACTTTTCTATATGCAACTAGTATGAAAAAGTGGATACTTAGTGGACTATAAGTTAGGGAGCCGACCGTACGTTCGATTACAGACATATATGTATCCATCAGATTGCCTTAAGTAAACCTACTTACATTATATTGAATCGCTAAAATATACTTACTCTGGAGAACAGTGGCCTGGCTATTACTCGTAAGTTATCTAACAGTTCTAGCCCCCTAGGATATCTCCTAGGATTGTAGGAATACATGTGTTTCAACAAACCTGTGTTTTTGTAGTCCGTTGCTACTTGAGCTTATGTATTATTACAAGTATTATTTCATACATATATGTTTTTGAAATTAGGCAGTGGCTTATTAAGTACCTACTTAAGAGAAATTCCCGTATAAAATATTATGTGTACATCGGCTTTAATGTCACCACATGATAGGTAGTCATTTCATTATTTCTTAAGCATTTGTAAATAATTAGTGTAAGTTTAATTTATTATTTAACTTATTATTTATTTTAATAAAGTGTGACACTAATTGCATTATTGTTTCATTATTTCCATTAAAAAACATTATCTACTTAGAAATACCTACACACAAAAACTTAATAGTTATTTTATTAAAAAAAAACCGGTCAAGTGCGTGTCGAGCCACGCGTGTAGGGTTACGGTAAGTCTAATATGCGGCAAACATTCAATAAAAAAGTTTCGATCGACTATTTACTTGTTGACTTGTAAAACCTTCCATGTTGTGATAATTTTCCTTTTAAATTCATTATTATTCATTACTATCATCATGATTATTTTCAAATTTTGAAAGCCAACATTTAACTAGTGGAGGGGGGGGACACTTATGCCTCTAACAAAAATTAGCACTTTAAAGCCTAATAGTTTAAAAAGGGAACCTTAAATCGAGAAATTAAAACCTATAATGTTTTTGAAAGACCTATCCAACGATACCTATCTCACAATATGTGTTTAGAGGAGATAAAGAAATCAAACCCACTTTACGTGTAGATGAGGTACTTACCTACCCAAAATTTTTGTTATCAACATTTTATTTTCCTATTTCTTTACGTGGTAAACATGTGCAATTACAGCTTTCTAGCACTAACAGTCTCTAAGCTAAGCCGCGGACTGACGGATAGACGGACATGGCGAAACTATAAGGGTTCCTTGTATGACCGCGAAACCCTAAAAATGAATAGAGGCTTCGCGTAAGATCTTTCATAAATGTTCAAGAAATAAAACATAATAACAAAATAGTAAAATAATGATCTAAACTAAAGGAAGGGTATATTCGTAACCAGTGAAAATTTAATTGAAAGTCAAAATAATTCCACTCCACAAAAGACATAGGTAGGTAACCTAATCTTTAGACGTGCCTAAAACATTAATTGTTATAAGTTATAAGCTGACACGTGTTACATAGGTATACATACGAGTAATTATGCTGTATACGAGTATAAGAGTCTGTAATAAAATTAATGACGCAATTTAAAAATGCACTTTTTTCAAGTGTGAAATCTTAACAAAATTTCTGAAATTGTTATTGAATAAAAATATTGTGTTGTTTATTGAAGAATTATTACGAATTTAAATATAAGGGTAAAAAAAAAAAAAAAAAACAATAAAAATGTACACTGTAAATTTGACTTATACCGCCGAATCTAATCTAATCTTCATTTGTTAAAGAAAATAATAAATATATATATTTGAATTTAAAAGCCTGGGGTGTCATCTCGTCCCCTCAAAGGGGGTATACAGGCTCTATACTACGAAGTGAAAAATTGGAACTTCGTATCTTAATTGCCGTCCCGCTGACGCTAATATTATTTAATACGAGAGTGAGAGAGAGGGGCGATACGATACGAACTTCGATTTTCGAATTTCGTAGTAACCCCCCTGGGCATTGCCCCTTTCGGCGATTTTATACGCCAAACACAAAAACGGCCGTGTTGATGGTTATAAGGCCAGTTGGCCTCATTGGTGTCGCGTCTGGGTTTTCTTGAACCGCCAGCGAGATCAAGCCCACCGGATGGGATCCCGTTCGGGGAGGTCCAGCGAACGATATCAGCCGGCGCAAGGAGGACCGCATCCAGTATCCAGCTGTCGGAGTGGCAGACTGTGTAGTGATGTGGTGGCTGTAAAGTCACGCAGCAATCTCTTCCTGTCGGGTGGCTGGCAGTGGTAAGGCGCTAGCTCGCACAAGTGGCGAAAGCGTGACCTGTTCGCTCGATCGTCCGACTCCAGGTGGTGAGGCTGCAGATGAACTGGCCCAGAGGTTCTACGCCCAGGTGCCGAGCAATGACGTATTACGCACGTAGTTACGCAGCTTCAATGATAGCTACTTTGCATATATAGCGACTATAATACGGGGCATCGAGTAGCTTCCTCTTTTACTCTTCCACGACCGAGTACCACGCGATGGCTGCATAGGATTGAATTTTCTTTATTTATTTTTTCAATAAACTATATAAACTATAGTTATTTTCTGTTGTTTTTGGAGTCGGTTAAATTTTTTTCTACGTAATGACCTTTTTTTAAGTGTTTTTTTTTTAGCAAAGACAATAAGAGCAATTATATATTTTTAAAAGCTAGTTAATAGTTTTAAGTTGATATATTTTGAAGATTTTGCAAGAATAATCATTATGAGCTAGTGAAGTATATTTTATCACAACTAAGTACACTTAGCGTAAAACACTGAAACTGGTGATAGTGACTGTACATTCCTGACATGACATGACATTGACTGTACCAACCATAGTAAAAATCGAACAAACGCTATTAACAGCACAACAGAATCGAAAAATCGTCAATATCGCTTTACGTGATGAATGAACGGCCACAGACACGGCATAGTTAAGATTTGGCACAGCACAACACCTCCCTTTCCTAACCTACCTAGAGTCATGTGGTGTAAACGTACGCAGTGGGTAAGTGTACGCAAGTACATACATTTTGGACTGAAATTGTCATTGCGTACACTTACCCACTGCGTACATTTACCCCACATGACACTAACACGAGCCAATTTACTAATTGGCGTATTTTTAGTGTACGAGAAATTACACGTTAATCTGTGTTTTTTGATTGCAGGATTTAGCCACATAGGTATTTCATACAAATATAAAAAATCAGTAATAGTAAATATACAGTACGTAGGTATAATAAAATTGTGAGAATTTGTATAAGTATTTGTCATGAAAAAAGAAACATGATATTTGCCCTCTACCGCACGTGAAATCTCAAGACATTGTCAGATTCGACACGAACTCTTCTTCGATTTGACTTAAATCTCCCTACTACATTCTAACAATTTTCTACCTGTACATAATCATTATGTCACATTTGGGTTACGAAAAAAATTCGCTCGTAACATTCGCATTCGGTCTTGGAGCGTATTGGCATTGGCAGTTCTCATTGCGATATTACTGAGCTAGCGACACTAATTTTCCTTAAGTCACGTACCATTATTGCATAAAATCTGCCAGAAGGCACCAACACCTGACTGGTAATAGTCTCGCTGGACTTTATGCCATTATATTGGACATTTGCCACTCGGCATTTCTTATCGAATCACTTCGGTTTGGTTTCAAGTAGAAATGTGATAAGATCTGTGCAATCTTTGCTATTCAAGTGCGATTTTATAAATCCTGAGTTCGTCTACGCGCGTTTGTTGTGAAAACAATTTGAAAGTGATATTGAAGAATATTAAACAGCACTGCGGTGGGAGAATAGAGGTTTGTATCATTTTTTTAGCCTATATTTTTCGCAAGTAGGTACCTAATTAATTGATTTTATGAAGTAAGTATATATTACAAAAAAGGATGAAAATTTGTGAATAGGACATGCCTAGTATTTTTTAAAGAAGTAGATATGACTAAGGATGAGTTATAACATCATCATTTCCAGCCTATTAGATTTGCAGTCGGTTTCAATCAAACATAACTCTGACAAGATTTTCATCGCCTTTTGCTTTTACTTAAAATTAATCTCACTCTGCGCCTAACAAATGAATTTAGCAAAAGCTACCATGTTCTCAAACAAATTCAAAAAATAACCGTATCAACTTCTATGATTTCTTACATGCTGACACTTATCAAATGGGTGCAATGAAATGAAGGGTACCTAACCTAATCAATCATGCAGTAAAGTAGTTGGGTAGATATAGGTACTTACTATTATTTTTAACTTTTTAAGTCTGCATTTCTATATAGGTATCGAATATAGATCTCGAAAACGGCTCCAACGATTTCGATGAAATGTGGGATGTGGGGGTTTTCGGGGATGAAAAATCAATCTAGCTTGGTCTTATCTCTGGGAAAACGCTGGTTGCCGCCGAGTTTTTGCCCGAGCGGAGCTCGGTCGCCTAGGTATTATCTATAATTACTACAACACAAACACATAGATATCAAGTTAACTTTAATTTTGCCTAGGTAATTCATGTTATAATTCGTCTACATCCGCCATGTTCATATGCTACAAATCGAATCTAAATTCTAAATTATAAAGATCTAAATCAAAACAAAAATCTAAATTGCAAATCTAATAACTTATTTCTCTGACGCAGTCACTTTAGGTAACTTGGTTGGTTTTTTAGAAAAATATTGCTCTGTCCATTGGAGGTCAATTTTGCCAGTGTCTAGTAGGTTTAGCCGTTGTACGGTAAAAAAAATCTATAAAACGAAATAATGAGAGGTAATGGTGGATGAACGATGACAGCGCGAATCGACCTTTGCTACGAAATTAACATACCTAAGTATTTCGCAGCTCTGAGCTTGAAGATAATAGGTGCTCCTGATTTTGGCCCTAACAACTAATTAAAAAAAAACAGATTTAAACAATATTAATAGCTTTTAATTTAAATGTAAAATAAAATAAAATATATGTAGGGTACTATTCTTTTTACTTTCTATACGGTCTAACTATTATTTAGCTTACGGCTTGATGGATTTTGTGGAACTGACATGACTTTACCGGCCGAACATACAATACTGACCTGATATTTGGAAGCCCAGCCCAAATGGTTTCTAAATAAAAGCGCGGTAAATTCCGGTCACGAAATATCGACCCCGTATGAATAAATAACGCCCTAATATTCCCGACTTGATAAATACCAGCATGATAATTAAACAAAACGTATATTATTACTACAATAGTTGTACCTCACAACTTTTATTTTCAGATGACATCACCTATTTGCCACTGGACTTATCATTATAAACTGTTAAATGTCCTTGTTATACTTGGACTGTTAGCATTTGATCAAGCACAGGGGAAGATGTTGAGACAGGTCCAAGAGGTATGTACCGGATACTATAAATGTCCTCCTCGGTTACCATTACGGCGACATTGACTACAATAACAGTACCTAATTGCTATTCTGTTGACAGTGTGGCGTAGCTAGGTAAAAGGCCCTAGGGCGAAAAAATAAACTAGAGTCCCAAATAAACGACTATTACGACTACGTCTATTTAAAATCGTTTGTTCCCTATTCGTCGTGTTCCGAATTCGAAGTACTCCAGATTGATCATTTATAGTTTGTTAGTGAGAGTCCGAGGGGCCCCCTAAGCTTGGGGGCCCCGGGGAACTGCCCCGTCTAGTCTAGCCGTCCAGTAGCTACGCCACTGTCTGTTGACGAAAGGAATTAGTAATGGGCAAGACAAACAAAATGGTAATTATCCTAGCGTGCAGAATCTTTTTACTTACACGTGCCAAACCCATTCAATTAACTATTAGCCAATGTTTTTGCACCATTTAAATACGTAATAGGTATGATATGCTATTCAAACAGAATCTTGTATTATGAACAAGGTAAATGTGGTTTATGGATATGGATTATAATTTTCATAAATAATGACATTGTATTAGGTATTCGAGTTAAGTAAGATAATTATAGGTACCTACCTATTAATTTTATTTAATAGGAATGCCTTGTTGTCATAATAGGAGATAATCTGCATCTTAAATGTTGAAGCAGCACGACGATATAGGTAGGTATACTCACACATAAAGATAGATCTTACATGCCTTTACCTGCCGGCTTTTCTCATGTGTGAACACAGAGTGAACCATAAAGTCCAACTGTTGAATAACAGGGGTGCGTCCCACGAGATATAACAACAAAATATCTAATTTCATATTAATAACGTTCACAAGATATACTGAACATTAGCTATAACAGCAAAAAGTATAATTTTTTGACGTATAACCCTTAAATTATATAACGTTATTTTTATATCACTTCAATTTATATAAGATTTATATGGACTAATTTCTTTTAACATAACGTACATTAGGTATATCACTCATGATATATAATTATATGTGTAATATCAATTGATATTATATATAAACACATTATACCTTACAGAATTAGATATTTTAAGATTATACTTTTCGTTCATTATATCCAGTAAACGAGTTTATATAAAATGAGCGTTTAATACGTAGATAATAAGTTGTAACATCTCGTATTACTTACGTACCCAAATTATTACAGGTTATGGCGTCTCCCAATCTTAACTAGGTATTTTACTAAAATCATAATGTATTTGTTACACAGTAGGTAGTCTTCATTTAGGTACGTTAGGAACATCTGTACAAAATGTCATGTCTATTGATTTAGCGATTATGATTTTGGGATTTAACGTGTGTAATTACAGTGAAACCATTTGATTCCTGACCCACCGTATTACTTTCTCACAGGTTCTCACAGTAAGTGTTATCATAATAAATTCCCTTGTCAAGCAATGCGTATCGCTATGAATTTTTCTGCGAAAAGGTTCCACAGTTGGTCAGGATTCAGTTGGTTCGAGTGTACCTAAATTCCAGTTCTGTAGGAACAGCTAAGTAAATAAAAAGTTGACTACCTTTTTAATTTATTTGGACCTCAAAACTAACTACGTACGGTCAATGGCTCTCACCATGGAACTATTTCACAGTAAACGTCATAGTGACAAGAAAAACTGTGCCTAATGACTTTTCCTTTGAAAAGATTCCTACGTGGCTTATGAATTAAAGTCCTTGACCGTACCTATACGTACCTATGTAATGTTAAAATTTCATCGAAATACAATGATCGGCACAAACCCCTAAGTCCAGCAGGGCACCGAGTAGGTAAATAAACGTAAGCACGCACCGTTCAGTATTTAATTATTTTTTTTTGGTAAGTACAAAGCGATTCAAGTAAGATTTTACTCGTATTTTCAGAATGTTGACTACAGATTACCGAAGCATGTAGCACCAATGAATTACAAATTGCGGCTGTGGCCCAATGCCACGAACAAAACCTTCCGCGGCACCGTTGAAATTACGCTAAACGTCACAAAACCAGCCAACAACGTGACATTGCATACTAATAAACTGGAGATCCAGACAGTGAGCCTAGAGAGCTCTTATTTAATTCTAAAGGTCAGTACGGAAATCGTTACTGACAAGAGAGAGCTCTTAATTGTTAAAACCCCGAGTAATTTCCCTAGTGGACCCTACACTCTGAAGATTAAATTCTCAGGAACGCTGGACGGAATAGTTGGGCTTTATGCAAGCTCCCTTAAAAATGGAAGGTATCTATGCTTAAATATTCCTTTTAATTTTAATTTTCTTTGTACGATGCCTCTACAATAGGTGCTTTTCCTTGCGAAAAACGAGGGAGAATCACTCCGCTGCATTTTGGATAGGTACCTTCAGTCCCTGCCTCCCTGATGTAGGTGTTACGGAGTCAAGATTTCTTCCTTTCCTTTTTTTTCAGTTCTTCAACTAAACTGGCTTAAGCCGCCATTTCACTCGTGGGTAAAAACAGTTTCCGACTTTTGTGGTAGGTTAAATCA
This sequence comes from Choristoneura fumiferana, assembly GCF_025370935.1. Classification (NCBI taxonomy): domain Eukaryota; kingdom Metazoa; phylum Arthropoda; class Insecta; order Lepidoptera; family Tortricidae; genus Choristoneura; species Choristoneura fumiferana. The sequence goes on along the minus strand of NC_133481.1, from coordinate 7,586,287 downwards.
TATGCCACAACAGGTAATATTATAATTTATAATACCTAAAACCTATCTACTTACTTGCTTACTTTATTATTATTCCTCGTTAATCCTGTAGCGTAGTCGATAGACATCATCGGTTACACGATAATTCTGGCGTGAGTTCCATCATTGCGATAAGAATGACGAAAGACGAAAACCAGAATGTTGGACTGGACTGACGCCTGAATGAGCCTGAACCGATGTCATAAGGACTGTTCAATTTACTAAACGGACAGTAAAAAAACAGCTCTCCTGACCCTACTCATTATTTTTTTAATTATTACTGTAAAATGCTACTGAGAAATGAAATACCAAAATAAAATATTTATTTAGGTATGTTGAAAATAAATTCACTTTTTGGGTATTAGGTACGACAAAATTTCGGACTTTTGGGTACATATTTCATACATTTTACTTGCCCCGATATCGTATCATCGTCCGATATCGACATTTATTTATTTATTAAATTTGGGAAACAAACAGCATAGGTATTATCGGATCGGGACGGATAATCAATTATATAGATTAGGATATATAGATAGGATAGTCAATTTTGCCAGTGTCCAGTAGGTAGGTTTTGCCGTTGTACGGTAAAAAAATCTAAAAAACGAAATATGAGAGTTAATGGTGGATGAACGATGTTCGAACGCCCCTCGCCTCATCAGTTTTGCCGCCTTTTTTAATTGGGACTTTAACTGATTCGGGAAAGCGTCTGTTTCAAGCCCGCTCTTGTGCTTCACTGCTTTACACCGAAAACTTTTACTGCCAAAGCAACACTCTTGTGTTACCTACTTGCGATATGTAACGCCATGGTCTATGGCTATACTCCGACATATATATTATCGTCAGAAAATTGTAATGTACACTTTTCTCCATGTAATTAACAACTAAGACAAGGCAAGTAACTGAATCTGACGCGCTCGAATTTTTCTACGGGTTGTTTTTTTTTTATCTGACCGGCTGCCCTCAACGCACGCCCATATGGGTTCATATTTAATGGGCGTACATTATAGGGTGCGTGGACTGCTTCAACCGGGCAAACTTGATAACGTGGAAAAAGAAATAACACGATGCAAACTTAATATCTGTGGTCTAAGTAAGACACACTGGAGAGAAAATGGCCATTTTAACACTAAGTCGCATACTGTATATTTCTCTGAAAGCAACACAAGCAGTCTAAATGGAGTTGCCTTTGTTATACTCAAGACCGTCAGTAACGGAGCCAGTTAGCGATCGAATACTGAGCATGAAACTGAAGGCAAAACCGATCAACCTCAACGTCATAGTTACAGTTGTATGCACCAACTAGTACAGCAAGTGACACGGAGATAGACAGTTTCTACGCTGAAGTAGAGTCAACTATAACTAAAATTCCAAAAAGAGAACTTCTGGTCGTGATGGGTGATCTGAACGCCAAGATAGGGGCGCATGCAGACGATTTCAGCCCATGTGCTGGAAAGTATGGTTTGGGTCCAATATGGGTCCCCAGATCAACTATGAGGACCTTCTGAAGGAGGCTGTGGTAGCATCCGGGCCTCCTCCCGTGATTGGCAAACGTCAACACTGGATGAGCGATACAACGCTAGCCCTTGTAGAAAAGAGAAGAACTATTATGAAAGCTCAGGGAGCCGACGTATAGAACTTGAATATGTACAATTTCTGCTCGTATACAAGAAGCGTGTAGGCGAGACTTGTTAGGACACTTGTGTTTCCCATATTTCTTTACGGTGCAGAGAAGGCGAGACAAAGAAAATAGACGCCTTGGAAATGTGGTGTTGGAGAAAAATGCTTAACATATCATGGACGCAATATTTAGGACCAACGTCTCCATTATCCAGGAACTCGACACCAAGAAACGTCATTCTTCCATCGTAAAGGACCGTATTCTCTCTTTCTTCGGACACGTCTCGCGTCGAGATGATACATCTGTGGAGCGACTGGTGTTACAGGGTAAAGTTGAGGGCACAAGAGCACGAGGCAGATCGCCTATGCGCTGGACCGACCAAAGCACTAGGAAGGCAACAGTGAGAGAGGAATGGCGACGGATAGTGCGCTGTATCACCACCCCGGATATGACGACCACGACCACTCTGTCAAGAGTGTAACGACTAGGAAGACATTATAGGGTGCATGCAAGGATTCTCCCTATTATGTTTTTCTGATGTGCTTGAGTAAAACGCAAAATCCCCGCTTGGGCTCCCCTACTAGTAGGATGGCTTTGACTGATCCGCACAAATTTCTCGAATACGAAATGGTGCTTGGCTTATCCTTATCCATTATGTGACAAACGTGGACGGTGATTTAATTTTCTTGATCTGTTAAAAACATTTGATTTTTAACGGGTATTATTCGAGGTAGGTACCTATATTCACTAGAGCTGGCTCGAATCAATTGAATGAGTGAATAGTGACGTCTATACTACACTAGCTTTTACCCGCGGCTTCGCACGCGTAAATTAATCGGTGTGGTAGCTGCAATTGAAATTTTCGGTATTTTACAAAACTCCCCTGGAAATTTCCAATATTTATATCGTGGTCTTCATTGAGGTTGTGTTGTGAATAACTGTACAAAATTCAAGACTCTAAGCCCAGTGCTGAAGTTTCAAAAATTTTCCCTATCCAAATTCAAATGCAAAATTCAAATTCAAATCATTTACTCAGTAAATAGGCCGTAATGGGCACTTTTACACGTCATTTTTTATACTACCAGCGCTTTCGGAAAGACCATCATTGCCAAGAAGAATGCGTCGCAAGAAACTTGGCAGTAAGTCATTTTATTAAATAAAATAATTACAAATAAAATACTTAAAAACTACAGTATACAATTAAAGAAAAAAATACGAAATAATAATAATAATAATACAGGGATGTATGGGGTCCCTTAGTTACAAAACTATACCGTGGGAATATCGGGATAAAAAGTAGCGTACTTATGTGTTATTCCAGACATACGGCTACCTACATACCAAAATTCATGGCTCTAAACCCAGTGGTTGTTATTTCGAGATTTTATCCCTAGGTATCCCGTGGGAATATCGAGTCAAAAAGTCCCTTACGTGTTATTCCAGACATCCAGCTTCCTACATACCAAATTTCATGACTCTAAGCTCAGCGGTTAATATTTCAAGATTTTATCCCTATCCCGTGGGAATATCGGGGTAAAAAATAGATTATGTGTTATTCCAGAGGTCCAGCTACCTACATACCAAATTTCATGGCTCTAAGCCGAGTGGTTGTTATTTCGAGATTTTATCCCTAAGTATCCCGTGGGAATATCGAGTCAAAAAGTCCCTTACGTGTTATTCCAGACGTCCAGCTACCTACAAACCAAATTTCATGACTCTAAGCCCAGCGGTTATTATTTCAAGATTTTATCCCTATCCCGGGGGAATATCGGGATAAAAAGTAGCCTATGTGTTATTCCAGAGGTCCAGCTACCTACATACTAAATTTCATGGCTCTTAGCCCTGCGGTTGTTATTTCAAGATTTTATCCCTAGGTATCCCGTGGGAATATCGGGTCAAAAAGTCTCCTATCTGTTATTCCAGACGTCCAACTACCTACATACCAAATTTCATGACTCTAAGCCCAGAGGTTGTTATTTCGAGATTTTATCCCTATCCCGTGGGAATACCGGGATAAAAAGTATCCTATGTTTTAATCCAGGTTATAAACTAACTTTTCGCCAAATTTCATCCAAATCCATCCAGCCGTTTCAGCGTGAAAGAGTAACAAACATACTCACTCACTCACTCACTCACAAACTTTCGCATTTATAATATTAGTAGGATTTGACAAATTTGCACACGTTTTTAAATGAAACAACGAAACTAAGTATTTAAAATTGTTTCAACTTCTATAATAAAAACATAATAAATACCGCTAATAAATGTACATGTAGGTATTTTTAGTCCATTTGTGTTCGAAATATCGAGAAACGTGTGTTACCAATTTGATCGTTAATTCAAACCTTAAATTAAACGGAGTATAGTAGTGTTCATTCATCATTATAATAATTAAATACAGTTGATTCAATAATTAATAATCGAGTTAAGTATAAATTATTCATGTTTGTAACTACTTGTTTAAAAATTACTAGGAGGCTCCTGTATAATAACGGCACTTACACATCGAAAAGTGAGATTCTTTCGTTCAAATTAATTCTATGTGCGACAGTCCTGCGTTTTTTAACCCCCGACGCAAAAAGAGGAGTGTTATAATAAGTTTGAGCGCTATGTGTGTCTGTCTGTCTGTCTGTGGCACCGTAGCTCATAAACGGGTGGGCCGATTTGAATGCGGATTTTTTATTTGTAATCAGGTTTTTGAGCGATGGTTCTTGGACATGTTTCATCAAAATTGGCTCTGCCATTTTTGAGATATTGAACTTTGAAGTGACAAAGTCGGGGGTTTTCCAATTTACCTTTTACCTCAGTGCTACTACAGCGCCATCTATTCAACACTTTCCAACGGACACTTGCATCAAGAATTTTTTCATCACCAAGCTATTTGAGCTCATAAAATAAATGCTTCAAGTTTGTGACTACTGTCAGTGTCACTTGTCGGTTCGTATACCACCACACCAGCACCCACTGTTTGTTTTCTCGAAATTCTCAGTTAAAATTAAAACATTAATTCTACAATCTTTTGCCTGATTAAGTTCTGTTTAATAATGGTACCGCCATTAAATGTGACCCTTTTTGAACGGCTTTCGTCGTTAGTGCGCCCGGTTAACTACAAACTAATACTACGACCGAATTTAGACACTGGTGTATTCTCCGGCAATGTAAAGATAAATATAGTGTTAAAACAAGAAAAGAACTTCGTCAATCTACACTCAAATCTTTTAGATATAAGTAAAGTGCAGGTATTTAGAGGTGACAGAGAGATACCGGTATTTAAGTACATAGAAGTAAAGCAACTCGAACAAATTTTAATCGAATTCAGTGAACCTCTGAGCCCTGGAAGTTATCAAATTGATATAGATTTTAGTGGAAAATTGACGAAGAAAATAGTTGGATTTTATTCATCGAACCTAAAGAATAATAAGTATGTATGAAATGCTAATTTAACAAAATACATTAAAATCCTTTACTAATGAGAAATAATCAATATTTTTATCTTTTTTTTAAGAACAATGGTTGCCAGTAAGTTCCAACCAACATATGCTCGGCAAGCATTCCCATGCTTCGATGAACCAGACTTTAAGGCAACTTATGATATAACTCTTATCAAACCGCAGAACTATGTGGCACTCTCCAATATGAATGTAAGTCTACCTACTTCTCACTTTAGCTAAGCTTTTAGGAATATAATTAGCAAATTTACACCAACCTAAGTGTAGATGAATTTGTACTTGATTAATAAAAAGTATGGAAGAATGTAAACAATTTTAAAATTAGTATTAGGAGTACTTTTTTAACTGTACAAAACTCAGCTTTTCACATATTTTACATGTATAATAATGGAATTTTTTGTGCTGTTAGGATAATTACATTATAAACATTTTGGGTTTAAGGTACTGTCTCAATTTTTAGCATATAATATATTTTTTTAATTAAATTAATAAATGAGTAGTTACAAATCGTTGCTACTTTTAAATAATCTCATATCTCAAATCAATATGTCAACAAAATTGAACCAACATAATGGTCATATAGAGCACTCAGAGAAATTATCCATTTTGAGATAAGTTTTTTTTAAAGTACCTACTTAACAATAGAATTTTAATGTTAATGTGAATGGTGCACATCTTACTGTGCTATGAAAATTCCAGACCCAGTTTATGACTATTGAATATTAATTTAAGTTCTATTAATTATGTCTGTTTAGAAATTGAGTGCATGTTTTTATTTTTCATATGTTCCAGGAAATATCTAAAACTTTAGATGGTGATTCAGCATCTGAAGCAGTAACATTTGCAACCAGCGTGCCAATGTCTACCTATTTGGCGTGTTTTGTGATTTGCGATTTTGATTTCAAAGAAACCGAAATAAACTCTAATGGTATAGGGAGCAACTTTAAACTGAGATCATTTGCCCAAAAAGATGAAACTCATAAAATTGATTTTGCACAAGACATTGGCAAAAGAGCTACGGAGTTTTATATTAACTATTATGAAGTGCCATTTCCTCTTCCAAAACTGGGTCTGTATATTTAGAGTATTTGTATGTTATCTTCTGTTGTATGTAATGTAATGAAATGGTTGGAATATTAGAGTTCCCATGAGACCTATTTTAGCTTTCTGAGCCAAATAATGATCTAAAGTAAAGGACCATGCACCAAAAACCAACAGACCAAGTTATATGAAAAAGGTCTGTTTCCCTACTTTATTTCATTTTATGAGCTACAAGTTCAATTCCATTGCAATATTGAGATATATTCATATTTTAGTCAGAGTAAATATCTTTTTTTAACCCGCAACGCAAAATAGGGGTGTTATAAGTTTGACCGCTATGTGCGTCTGTATGTCTGTCACACAGACATGTGTGCCAGGCTGTGGCACCGTAGCTCTTAAACGGGTGGACCAATTTGAATGCGTTTTTTTATTTGAAAAAAGTTTTTCTTGCAATGGTTCTTAGACATGTTTCATCAAAATCGGTTGCAGCCGTTTTTGAGATATTGAACTTTGAAGTGACAAAGTCGTAATATTCCAACTTTTTGTTGGTTAGGTTATTTTTAAATACATCTGCAATCGGTACATTAAACAATAAGCAAATCTGTTGCGTGCAGTAGGAATGTTGTTTGGTATGTGAAGTTCATTGATAGCAAAAAGTTTTTGAACTGTTTTTTTTTTCTTTGTTAAACATCATATTTTTGTCAAGCCGTGGTGGCCTAGTGGTTTGACCTATCGCCTCTGAAGAAGAGGGTTGTGGGTTCAAACCCGGGCTCGCACCTCTTGAGTTTTCGAATTCAAGTGCGACCACGAGCTTTGCGGTGAAGGAAAACATCGTGAGGAACCTGCACAAACCAGCGAAGCAATTCAATGGGTGCATGTAAGTTCCAATTCGCACTGGGCCCGCGTTGGATATATGGCCCAGCCCTCTTGTTATGAGAGGAGGCCTGTGCCCAGCAGTGGGACGTATATAGGCTGGGATGGATATTTTTGTCAAATATCGTTTTTATTGCTAATCTGATTATTTTACTCATAGCATGAAAACCCCACTTTATGAGTACCTAAAGTAAACATTGTATTGAAAAATGAAAATATTTAAATCCCATTTCAGATATGATAGCAATCCCAGATTACGTATCTGGTGCTACTGAACATTGGGGCCTGATAACTTATAGAGAAACCTCTTTTCTGGTAGACGAGGACACTGCTTCTGCTCAAAACAAGATCAGTGTTGCCAACACTATTGCACATGAGCTGGCCCATATGTGGTTTGGAAACTTAGGTGGGTACTTTCATAATATATTTGTACATAATATT
>NC_133481.1:7539523-7578834 GCF_025370935.1 Choristoneura fumiferana | reverse complement strand
CTTGTATTTTGTTTCTTCTGTTTGAGCTTCATTCTTAGTTTTTAATAGGTAGGTATAAGTAATTTCATTTTTCGAGCAATGTGATTGACTCGGAGCTTTTGTAGGCATAGAATTAAACACGCTTACGGTCAATGACCGCGCGTTTGCTTACGTAGGTATACATAGCTTAGAAGGTAACCTAGCTTCTAGCGCAGCCTTTTATCAAAGCGTATAATGCTTTTAATTATGTAATGTCATCTCATCAATATTATTAAACATTTTTTTCCTTAAGTCTAACTTTTAAGTGAATTTTGACCTCTACAAGTACTAAGTATTGTACTTTTATCCCGACTTCGCACAACGATTGACACTCGTCAAAGCCCAAATCTTAACCGCTCAGTCCCTACCCTATCCTACCCTACACAAACTCTATCCACACAAACCCCTACTAGAAACGTGAAATTTTGCGTGGGTGCTTTTTATGAAACGTGAATGAAGACCACGATTTATTTTGTGTATTTTCAGAAGAAAACATCACATCATCATCATCATGATGTCAGCCGTAGGACGTCCACTGTTGGACATAGACTCCCCTATAGACCTCCATTGCTTCGGTTGGATAATATAACGAATAAATTCCGTCGTAGCAGAAGCGATGACGCTACGAACGCTACGCGCGTAGCAATAGTACTTCTTCTAAGGGTCTCCAACACGTATCGATGTGAAACCATTCGCGAAATATAAATAGAAAAAAGCGCGGGAAACGTTGGTCGTGGCGGGAGTGTTTTTCTAGCGAACTTTTAAAATTTAATTTAACTTGTATAAAAGATCAGTTTTGTATATAATTGTATGTATTAGTTTAATGTAATTACTTTGTTATTCATTTGTGTATATATTTCTACGGTATTTGGTAAGTTTTTAAAACTAATTTTCCTCAAGGCCTGGAGTCAGGCCACAATATGAACGAGCCCCCGGACATCGGGGGCTCGCCCCCAGAGGTAGCTTATAATATTACTATTGATAATATGTTTTCAAAATTGGATGAGTCCAGTAAGTTTTCAAAATTGGATGAGTCCAGCATGGACACTGATGTGGATCAACGAAGCGATCGGAAAAGAGCGCGACCCAACAAAATATGCAAACACTGCAACAAAAGGAAAAAAAGATGTGATCCGATGCGCCGAACCAAACTTAAGGATACTGACTGTTCATGTCAACTCCCAGAAATTCCCTTAATTGATACTGAGCTTAGCAATGCTAAAAGTCTTGACGGTTTCCCAAGCACAGTAATGTCAACAAATACAATTTCCACCAATATCCATCAATACCAACCACCTCCATCAGAGGTTTCTCAGTCTCCAAATAATCCAGTTAACGCCTCTCACCCTCCTGTGTCCATAGGCAGATCATTATATGAAGCATATGACATAGGGCCTTTTGTAGTCCATGTCCAAAAAATAGCAACAGATAAGGAAATCCCATCCCTGCATCCCGTACAATTCGGTTATTTCCTCAAACAAAGTTCTATTAAAAACATAATTAATGGCAGTATTAAAAGGATAGGCAGGAACCGAATTTCATTATCATTCTCAGAATACAAATATGCTAATGATTTATTAATAACCCATGCTTGGCTAGGAATAATTTCAAATCTTTTATTCCTTCCTTTAATGTGACCCGAATGGGCCTGGTGCGTGGAGTGCCTGCGGAATGGTCTCCCGAGGAGATATTGGACAATATCTCACTGCCCGTGGGCAGTGGCAAAATCATTAAAATTAGGCGTCTAAATTACAAAGTGCGAAACAGTACTCCTCCCGAGTGGAAGCCTTCACAGACTATTGTGATAACTTTTGATGGTCAAGCCCTACTAAACATGTATTTGTATGTTATAATGCCTTGCCTGTGGAACTCTACTCATACCCCACTATTCAGTGTTATTCTTGTTGCCGGTTTGGTCACACTAAGACAAAATGTAACTCTCGCCCCCGCTGCTACAAGTGTGGCCAAGGCCATACTGGAGACACATGCGATATTGAGGATGATTCTGCATATTGTTGCTTGTGTTCTGGGTTGCACTTTGCTACAAACAGGAAGTGTCCAGAATACGAAAGACAGACCAAGATTAAATTATACATGGCTCAGAGATGTGTGTCTTACACAGAAGCAAATAAAGCACATGAACCAGTTTCAAAATCTTTTGCTGACATAGTTAAGTTATCGAATTTGCAGAATACTCCTAATTCTCCTGTGTCACCTGCATCACCTTCCTCTCCTTCAATTCCATCTTATAGTAGATCTTACAGGAAAACAACATTCGCTAAACCTTCATCCCCTAGACCAAAACGTCTGGGGTATAACAAAAGAGAACACTTTAATTTGATAAAGGACTACGATGCTCCCCCTCCTTCTAATGGAGTCGCCTTAAACGGTAACTCAAACAATAGTGAAACGATGTTCTCAATCTCTGATGTAATCCAACTGCTAACTGAAATAAAATCCATTTCTAACTCCAACCAGAACAATGTAACCGAACAACGCCGCCCAACTATTGATTCATTGACCCAGTTAAAATCTTCTTATGCCTCACGAACGCGAACAAATAATCCAGTGGAATTGTAGAAGCGCTGTCTGCAATAAAAATGATTTAATCCATTTGCATAATAAATTTAAACCATTTGTCTCAACTTTGTCGGAAACATGGCTTCGCCCGGAATTAACATTTCGAATTCCAGGTTATGTCATTCTCCGACAAGACAGACCTGACGGCTATGGCGGTGTTGCCATAGTCATCAGAAATAATCTCCCCTATAGGGAATTTCCACTTCCCTCATTCAGCGATGACTTCTCAGTCATCGCTGCTATTGTAAATAAAATTTGTATAGTGTCTATTTATTTCTCTCGTCCAAATGTAAATATTTTTTCTCATCTTAACCAACTATTCTCCATCCTCCAAAACCATTCTTAGTCTTAGGGGATTTTAATTGTCAACATCAATCTTGGGGAAGTACTTCCTCTAACTACTACGGAGAGCAATTGCTAAATATTATAGATTCTCATTGTATCTGTATTCTAAATACTGGATCACCAACTCGTTTGACTGGTCCAAACGAAAGTGCAAGTGCCCCTGATCTATCCTTGTGTTCGCCTGATTTAGCATCGACTTTGGACTGGCATCCTCTTGCATCTTCATATGGTAGTGACCACTTCCCACTAATAATTACTTTTCCCTCACATAAACCTACCAAAACCATTCGCTCTCCTCGTTTTAAATACAGGTTACTGAACGCTGATTGGGAATTATTTAACGAAAGAGTAGAACAGAAAACCAGTTGCTACTCACAAGTAGGTAACCAGATTTCTGCCGAAATTTTAAGTAACGTTCTTATCGAAGCTGCCGATGAAACCTTTTGTACTAAAGCTAAGAACCGGTCTCTAATTCCTTCACCTCCCTGGTGGGATCATGAATGTACAGCTGCAATCAAGGCAAGAAAACATGCTGAAAAAAAATACTGTGATGAGATGTCAGACGAAAATTTTGAGTTGTATTTGGAATCTGCCCGTTGTGCTAAAAAATTATTTAAGAAAAAGAAATATGACGGTTGGCAATCATTTTGTGCATCCATTAGCCCAGATGTCAGCCCGTCGGAGGTCTGGCGAAATATTCGCAGATTTAGATCTGCCTATAATAATTCACCCTCTTCCAGATTACCGTTAACACTAGCTGATCAGTTCATGGACAATCTTGCCCCCCCTTCTGTACCTGAACAGGATTTCACTCCAATATCTATTCCTGGTTACATAGCCAATGACCCGTCTGGGTTAAACTCTCCTTTTTCTCTGATTGAACTTAAAGGTGTTCTTAATAATTTAAAAGACTCTACTCCAGGAGAAGATGGTATTCCATATTCATTTTTGAAAAACCTTTCGGACCGTGTACTGCTGCTGTACCTAGATATCATAAATACCATTATGATTTCTGGGTACATTCCTAAGTCTTGGATCACTCAATCGGTTATCCCTATTTTGAAACAGAATAAACCGGCAGATGATCCCTCTTCTTACAGACCTATAGTCCTTTCTTCAGTTTTAATGAAAATAACAGAGCATTTAGTGAAAAACCGTCTTGAATGGTTTCTAGAGAGTAAAAACCTATTAGCAACCTCGCAGTTTGGTTTTCGGAAAAGTAGAAGCACAATAGATAGCTTGGCAATATTCACAACAGACATAAGACTAGCTTTCTCGAACAATGAATCTGTAGTAGCCACTTTCTTAGATATAAGCTCAGCTTATGACAACGTCCTTATATCGGTCCTCGGGGAAAAAATGCGTTATTTAAATGTGCCACCTATTTTGTTAAATTTTATAATTAATATGCTACGTGAAAGATATTTAAATTTGTTTATTGATGATGTCAAACTATCTCGAACAGTATGGAGAGGATTACCACAGGGTTCAGTACTGAGTCCGTTGCTATACAACATCTATACCTATGATCTAGAAACTTCATTGAAGGCATCAACTAACGTGCTCCAATACGCAGACGACCTTCTTATATACAAATCAGGTAAATCAATTGAAAACAGTTGCCAAGTTCTAACTTCCACTCTTTCTCTTTTAAAAACATGGTTAAACAGGAACGGTTTAGACTTGTCTGTTCCAAAGAGTAAAGTTGTATTGTTTACTAGAATGCGTATCCCTCCCCCAGTTCAGGTAAAGTTCAATAGTATCTTGATTCAACCAACAAACGATGTTAAATTCTTAGGAGTAATACTAGATTCCAAACTTACTGGTGTACCTCACTGTGAATATGTCACAGCGAAATGTGAACGAAATTTAAATATTCTTAGATGCCTATCGGGCATCTGGTGGGGAGCTCATTCATACTCACTAAAACTGATCTATAATGCAATAATTAGAAGTGTTATGGACTATGGTACTTTCTTATTGGAACCAGGTAATGTTGCTGCTTTCAAAAAACTGGATAGTATTCAAACAAAAGCAATGAGAATAATCCTAGGAGCCATGAAATCAAGTCCAATCAACTGTATGAGAGCTGAATGTGCAGAGCCCCCATTAAACTTAAGACGACAATTTCTGTCGGACAAATTCCTATTTCGCTGTGTTCAATTTAATAACCATATCTTAACACCAAAACTAACTTGCCTGGCTTCTGTAATCCCCACTAGTAGCTTCTGGAAAAATAAACGTTCACCATGTTTAGTTCAAAGTTATAATAGATTCACCTCTCTTAAGGCCCCTACTCATCAAACGAATTGTAATCCATTGTTCAAATATAGTTACTATTCCCTTACCATTTCTCCTGATATCCATTTAAGCATGGGTCTTGTCAAGACTGAGAAGAACCAAAAGTTATCATTCAACTACATTGCTGATACCAAATGGCCACGATGGCATCGGATATTTACAGATGCGTCTAAACATTCTAAAGATGGCTGCGTAGGTGTGGGCGTGCTACACTCAAATTACAATATTGTTCAGAAAACCAAACTCCCTCCTGAATCCTCTGTGTTTACAGGCGAATGTCTCGGCCTAGCGAAAGCAATAGAATACATCATCCTAATGAAACTCAGTAAAACTGTTATTTTTACAGATTCTTTCAGTTCCTTGCAAGCTCTGGCCCGGTTCCCATTCGGTTCACATTACCAATTTCCGATCATTTCTGAAGTTAGAAATCTGTTACTGACATGTTTAAATAAAACTATTCCGTGTCCTTCGCGTGGGTTCCAGCTCACTGTGGGATATCTGGAAATGAGAGAGTAGACAGAATAGCCAATGAGGCAGTGGAGAGTGGAGATGTGAATATTTTTAGAAACTACGCGCATGACTTGATAGCTCTTCCTGGGATTTACCTCAGGGAATCCTGGGGTGAATCCTGGGCCCAAGACGGTTCTAAGGGTCGTCATTATCGTGCCATCCAACCTCTATACCCATAAAGCCCTGGTTTTGGAAACTGAGATTCGGTAAAAAGGTTACAACAATACTGACTCGTATGCGACTGGGTCATGTTTGCACCCCAGCTCACCTTGCTAAGCTCAATATTATTGACAGCCCCACATGCGAATGTGGATATGAAGAAGCTGATTTAAACCACATCATCTTTGTTTGCTTTCGGCGCGACCGATCAGCTCTTGTCAAAGGTCTCATTTCTCTTCAAGTTCCTTTCCCTTCATCCATATCCTGCTTACTTTCAACAGCTGACCTCCATGTATATCAACTTTTAGCAGATTTTATCCTATGTAATGATATTAAAATTTAGACAATACAACTTATATGTATATATATTTTTCCTCTTCTAATATCCTATTCCTTTAACACCTGATTTTTTATTCAATATTCCAAATTCCGTTCCTACCGATGATTTTTAAAACCTTTACCCGTTTCCCCGTTTTTACCCCGGGCCACAGTGCACAAACCGTGCGGGCCATAAAAAAAAAAAAAAAAAAAAAAAAAAAAATAATAAAAAACCTAGCTGCCTTAAAAAAGAAAAACTGGCCAAGTACGAGTCGGATTGCACACGAAGGGTTCCGTACTATTATCTTTACACATTAGACATTAGCAAAAAAAACGGCAAAAAACAAGTTTGTTGTATGGGAGCCCCCTTAATATTTGTTCTATTTTAATTAAATTATTTATTTTTAAATTGATTATACAGCTAAATATATTCTGTGAATATTTCATGCGTCTACCTGTTTGCCGTTATTAATATAAGCAAAAAACGGCAAAAAAAACATGTTTGTTGCATGGGAGCCCCTATTAAATATATCTATTTTATTCTGTTTATAGTATTTTGTTGTTATAGTCAAAATACCACTAATCAAGTTAAAAACATGAGTAATATACATCGACGTTTCTACCACGTGACAGTGGCCGTGGTCATGAGTAGACTGAAGTAGGGTGTCAAGTCTGTCTATCAGCGCGAGTCCTTCGAACTACCTGCACTTGATCACAAAGATTACCGCACTCGTATCTCGAACTACCCACACTTGGTCATTTTTATTTGTCACCCCATACCTACACCGACACACAACGCTAACAACGTCCGATCGTCCCTCCGAACATTCATCCAACGCCGACACTTATCTATAACAGGATTCCATGAAGACGAAAGCTTATATCCATCGTCCCGGTTGAAATTTTTGTGTTTTATATTTCACGTACCATTCTTGAGTAGAAATGACGTTCCGTGGAGAGGATTTTGGGATTGTAATTGGACGTTGTTAGCTGTGTTTCGTCGGTGTGATGGGTGACAAATAAATCACCAAGTGCGGGTAGTTCGAAGGACTCGCGCTGCTGCTAGGCAGACTTCACACCCCACACTTCAGTCTACTCGTAACGTGGTTTAAACGTCGAGATAATTATTAGTGAAAATCACGAAAGTTTAAAACATTGTTGTCATAGCGGCCACAGTAATTATCTGTGAAAATTTCAAGCCTCTAGCTATTACGACTCAAGAGATAGAGCTCTGTGACAGACGGACGGACGGACGGACGGACAGACAGACAGACAGCGGAGTCTCAGTAACAGGGTTCCGTTGGCACCCTTTGGATACCGAACCCTAAGAAGTCTAATGGTCAAGAACTCTGTTAAGTCAAACAATCGAGTTTATGAACTCGACTGTACCTACCAGAGTGGAACCTTTTAATAATTAATTTCACTATGATTTCCTTGACAAAAGTATGGGATGTCAACATGACATCGTTAGCACAAAGGGTCCACCCTGGCACTTGATTCAGTTTGTTCGTCTGTACCTAAGTCACAGAATAACTAGTCCTAAGTGCATTAGATGCCTTATATATGGATACCTACTATACTATAGGTATTCATTCAACGTAATAAACAAAATTACAAAAACGTATCCAAACGTCATATAAACAAAGCGGTGCCTAACCATAAGATATTTAAAGAAAATGACCGAGCTAAAGTCTTAAGCACTTCTCCAAACAGCCACGCATCATCGTAAAACCGCAGTAAATTGGAATAAAATAACCATTTCCTCACTGGCCGTAAACAAAATGAGCGCGGGAAACGAGTTTCTTAAAAAAAAATCACTCATTTGCATGTGACGTTTGCCGCTTCCCGCCTCCCGCGGGCCGCGCGCTCATTGGCTGAAACCCGGCCAATGGATTCGAGCCAATTTAATTTTATAATTTGAACTCTTTACAAGGTTTTTTTTCTTAATTTATTGTCTTTTGGCAATGGTTAACAGAGCAGTGACAATAGTTTATGTGATGTGATGACCAATAATTAAAGTTTTATTATCGCGTTTTTAAGTCCATTTCGAGATAAATTTGATAATGAAGATGCTTTGTTACATGATTTATACTATATCATTCAATTTTTTTTCCAAAATATAAGTTTACAACAGAAATATATTTTTTTTAATAATCTTATTGTCTTGACAGTTATTTGTTTTGAGCAATTGTCTTTTGATTTCACGCAGAAGATATTATGTACCTATTGATTTACACAATTGATGTGATAGTCTTTATTTGGCATCAATTTCAAAGGGTAAAAAGCTAGAAACAAAAAGATCATCGAAAACTAAATTGGTAAAATTTATATTCTCATTAAATTTATATTTAGATTCGAGTGTTTTAACAAACACCCAAGTAATCATCACAAAAACATTCATAATAACTGCATTACACTTCTCTTTAAAAAACGACCTTATAACCAATTACGTAAAGTTTTATTTTTCGAGTTACGGTTGATGGAGTTACTACGTTTTGCTTCGCGACGATCGTAATGCACACCTCCGCCATTTTGTTCGTAATTGAACTAATTTGCGAACATTGGGGGGTATTCTGAAAGCGGACGCAAAATGCGAGCGTTTTGACTTAGAGTCGAGTCGAGTGATAATGTTTTAAATGGTTTTATGTTACTTACATTGTTGTTGGACTACCGCATAGCCCAGTGCTTAGAGATGTTGACGACGAAACTTGTGGTCCGGGTTTGAGTCATACAATTGAGTCAAATGCAATCTATATAAGTCTATAAAGACCACGATGTAATTTTTGGGAATTCCAGCGAGAATTTTACTTTTTTTATTCGACTGGATGGCAAACGAGCAAGTGGGTCTCCTGATGGTAAGAGATCACCACCGCCCATAGACACCAGCAACACCAGGGGAATTGCAGATTCGTTGCCAACCTAGAGGCCTAAGATGGGATAGCGCAAGTGCCAGTAATTTCACCGGCTGTGCAAGCACTGCTACTCGGAATTCCAATTCAACTGCTGGATCTAATGATTTATTGCGGGTACGAAGCCACGGATAAATTACTTAGATAAGTAATGTAATGTTTTGCAATCGAACCATTTCAAAAAAAGTGCACCCTTGCTTTTTTTTAAATTTTGGAAAAACATTATTTTTCCTACTCAGAATCAAGAGCACAATCGATTTCGATGGAAAAAAAATCCCCATAAAAATGACAGTTTGGCGACGTTTTTTTCATACACTTCAGTATGGGCGACATGGGCGTGACAAAACTGACTCATAAAATTTTATATCGTTTTAAACTTTCGTGATTTTCACTCATAGCACCACACACAGGACTTATCACGCTAACACACACGAGTAATACCACATACACACACACATACACATCCAAAATTTCGAAAAAAAAATAAGGGTAGGTACCTACACTTCTTTTTTGAAAACGCCCATCGTTATTTTTTGGAAGAGTTCGTTATCTTGCTTTCTCAACCAGCTTATATATTATTACTGAAGTTTTCTGGAGCTAATTGAGATAGCAATATAAATACAAACTTATCCGACAAAACACGACGGAAAAACATCAATAGATTGTATCTAAATCTTCTATTAATAAATTATGGGTTGAGAATAGCGCCCCGCCTAGTTTAATGACAAAGTTTTAATGAGAAAACTGAACTGTTGCCAGCTCCCGCCGCGATCCTCTAACAACCCGACTAGTTCATAGCCGCGGCTTTGCCTGGCTTTTGCCAACTCTTTTTATTTAACTAAGAGATCTCTTGTTATTAAAATTACATTACCTATTAATGTTTCTTAACTAAAAATAAAAAAAATAAAATATCACTGAACAATTCACACCAATGACCGAGTCCAAAGTAAGCTTAGCAAAGCTTGTGTTATGGGTACCTACTAAGCAACGGATGAATATAATTATATAGATAGATAAGATACATACTTAAATACTGATTAAACACCCAAGACCGAGAACAAACATTCGTATTTTTCATACAAGTATCTGCCCGAAACGGGAATCGAACCGGGACCTCAGCTTCGTAGTCAGGTTCCTAACCACTGTCATCTGGCCTAAACCCATCCATCCATCTTAACTATTTAATTTGTAATTTTAAAGGTGGCAGGACCCTATTAGTACTAAGTTCCAATATTCGTCTGTTTGTCTTTGTTAAGATTTTCACTACTAAAACGAGGTATTCGATTTTTTGCCAATTTTAGAGTTCCGTAGTCAACTAGGAACCCTTATAGTTTCGCCATGTGTAAGCTCAGAGACCGTTAGTACTAGAAAGTTGTAATTTGGCATGAAATAGGTACATAGATATCAGTCACGCCGACAAAGTGGTAAAATAAATAAAATTTTAGGGTACCTCCCATACACGTAAAGTGGGGGTGTTATTTTTCTCGACTAACCCTATAGTGTGGGGTATTGTTGGATAGATCTTTTAAAACCATTGCGGTGTTATCCACGGCGATTTTTCGAGCCAGTGATCTGTTTGCGAAATATTAACTTTAAAGTACAAATTTTAATTAAAAACGAGCATCCCCTCTCCTCCCTCTAAAATCTAAACACACCTACATCTCTAATTGATTTTTAAAGATGGAATTATTTTACTTTTCCACTGAATGTGGAAGTGCTTTTATATTGCTCCCTCTAATAAGATATTTAGGGGCTGTTTTCACCACCATTGATTAATTTTATTTGACGGATAAATGTAATGTCGTCTCCGTCTATTCGATCAAAACAAACAGAGACGGCATCGATTTATCCGTCAAATCCGCGGTGGGGGTTATACTAAGGTTTTTATTTAACTAAGGGACCTCAAACATCCCTGTTATTTTTTCCTATCTAATTTTTGTTTTAGTTTGATATGTTACCTTTCGTAGTTAAGTTTATTGTATTTATCAAATATTTTTGTTTTGAAAAATTACTTTCTGCCAAGTATCTTGCGGCGCATTCTTCTTGGCAATGAGGTCTTTCCGAAAGCGCTGATGGACTAAAAAAGTGACATAAAAAGAGCATTTGTGGCCTATATAGGTGCTTGTAGAAAAAACTTTGGTTTTGATTTTGGAAAGTACAATTCCATTTTTTAGCTGTACCCTTAGTGTGTAAGTTTTCGTTACAAAATACGTCTCGATCGCGTGCGCGTTAAAATCTCAATTTGTATGGATACACGAACATCGCAAACGTTCCGCTAGAGGCGCTGTTCGAGTTTGCATACAACTGAATTTTAACGCGAACGCGATTGAGACGTATTTTGTAACGAAAACTTACATTAAGGGCACTGGCTACCGAAGCTGGCAACGAGAACAGACTAAAGGGCCTCGCTACTGAAGATACGTAGGTACTCTTAAGGTCTCTAACTCCATTTTTTGTTATAAAACAAACTAACATAACCTATAGGTATCTAGTTTTCTATAGGATCGCATTGATGCGCTATTTTTTTTAATATTTTTAATATGTTTTTTAAATTAAAACTTCACACTGACTGTTTTCGAATACAGAAACAAGTTTTAAGCTACCTTTACAAATAACAAAATTATAAAGGTTTGTAATTCAAGATTAGACAGAGAAAGACATACTTGCATGTGACATCACACGCAAGTAGCGCCATACTTGCTGTGTAGAGAAAATCGTTTGGGAAAGAGACAGGTATAGAGATTTTTCAAAAAATCACTATTAAATCCAATTTGCAACCGATTTAAGTTTTCTCTTCGGTAAACAGTGTCTGTATACCTATATTTTCAAAATGATATATAAGACATGGCAAATTCTGGAGTTGTCAATACCGTATTCTGAACAATTATTGGATTCAGAGAAAAAAGAGTTCTGACAAACGATCATTCTGACAAACAACATTCGGACTTTCGATAAGTATGCGAGCCGATATGGAAGCCCGTTTTGACCACGGTTGGCCATAGTCTCATACTTTTCAATGCAAAGAATATATTTTTGACGAAACGTTCTTAATACGTCAGGTATGAACTTTCTGTAGTGGCTAGATCAAGGCCAGATACAGAAGGCGGTACTTCTGGAACCACGCACGTCATTGTTCCTCACTCTGCGGCCTGACCACCGGTAGCTTGGGCCCTGCCCCTTTGTAACGTAAATATGTTACATAACCTAACTTACGTTTATTATTTTCTGATTTAAATAATAAATACTAATGATATAAAAAAAGAAACAAACCAAAACTTAATTAATAACACTTACCTATCTAATAAAAAAATATCAACACTAAATAATTGCTTAAAAAAAAAAAAGAAGGGATATTTACATTCAACAGCTTGATCGTTCATCTGAGCTTGTTACTTGTCTCCGTTCGCTGATTGTACATGACTCGGATTCTTTTGTTTCCGAAAACCGGTTTGCGCTTCCTCTGACTGGCGTTATCGCCCGGTCGAGCGGCAGACAGAATTTTGTTACCAGCGTAGGCGCACGTCACTCCTTCAGTGCATCATACGTCGCCTGCGCGTTTCTTGTCCGGACGTATTTAATATAATACTCATATATTGTTCCGGCCTAATTCTTTGCATCCATAATACTAAATAATTAAAATCAGTGTGAACCCCGCTATTGGGTAAGTGTTGAACAGTTCCTATGTTTTCAAAAGTGTAACGGTAGGTTTAAATTAAAAAAAAGTGTGCCTTTAAACATTATGACCGTTACAAAGGTATCATGATGTTTTGCTTGCTGATAGTAATGCTTAGACCGCACATTCTTAATATTTTAACGCAGGTTTTTAATCGTTGTTTGCATCATTCATGCGTTAATTAAATAATTATTGATTAGCACACAATTTCAATTGTAAACTCCGTCTGACTATAATATCCGCCTTCACCAAGTCATTTAAAGTCACCATCACGTAGTGCTTGCCCTGCTTCTGCTTGATGCTAATCGTAATCAACGAAATCGCCAACAAGTGGACGTCTATAACAGCGGACGTGAATTCCAGGGTGCTACCTTGCGGCTCGAGCCGTCGCCGACGGCCTCCGGGTTCCCCCGGCCGACGCTGTGAAGATTCCTTCGCCCCGAGGCGTCAGCGGCAGCAGGGAAGTGCGGGCATGGTGACGGTGTCGTAGCGAACGACCCCATCATACCGGGGGCTTGAACCAGACGGGCTTAGTGCTTACCCTCACCCTACGACTTACTCGTGTGCTAGCGACGCGGTTGTTTTTTTTATATAATAAATGTGTTATTTTATTCTAATTAACTTGTTTAATTACACATCCAAACCGTAAACGTAGCACTGGCGCATCAACGTGGTTTTTTTTAATTGGTCTGGTTTAAGCCTCTTGGTGGGTAGTTGTGATTTGTGGGTGCTTGGTGTTTTTTTTGTACTGTTTTTTGTGAAACGTTTTTGTTTAATTTTGGTTGCAAGCAGCTGATGTGAACGTAACACGTATTGTTCAAATTGCATAGATTATTTCTGTTAGTATTACAAGTACAGTTGGCCACATTTTTTGGTAGCAACATTAAAGTTTCATTATTTTTTCCCCAGGTTATTCCCAAATTGCTTTGTAAATCTGCTCACTTATTGTTAGGTAGTCTATCGAAATCAATTTTTTTTGTTGAGCTGATATATACATTTAATTTTTATTTTCTTTAATTGTGGCAGTAAGTAGTCGTTATTGCTGTTCTGTTCACATTAGTTGCATTTCATGCGCTTTTTTTTTGTTTTTTATTTTTGTGAACGTGTTTTTTTTAATTCTTGTCTACATTTTATTTTATTTATGTGCTTTTTATGCTTTGCGCTAGTGTTCAATCGTTATAGAAAAACAACCGAAACGTTATACTAATTAATAATCGTGTCTGTAACGGACGGAGTATTTTGTTGTTTTTTTTTTCTTTCAAGAACTGATCAACATTTACCCATTTTTTATATTTTTGTTCTTGCAATGGCTCGGCCTATTAAATTTTTATCACTTCAAAAGTCAGAATTAGAATATGAGGTTGCCATTAGAGGTGAAACACCGGCTTCTACAGTTCAAGAGCTGCGCAAACAGATTGCTAAGTGTGGCCCTTTGCTTCCATCAGAGGACATCCTTGCGAGCCCACTTAATGTTGGGGAGGATATAGATGGCGTTTCTGATGTGTTAGAAAAGATTAATGCGTATTTAGATACCAAGCCATTGGATAAGAGCACGTTGCTCCGAGCTGAAAATCTGATTCATCATCTTTACCATAGGCTCAACCGTATTGATTGCGTGGATGACGAGCACAAGGAGGCTTACGATCAATGTATTACCTTATTTAGGCATTGCTCGGATCGTGCTAGTTCCTTGTTCACCGGTAATGTGTTGGATCCTCTTGCCTCAGCTGTTAATGATCCACCTCCAACTCCTGGCAATGTTGCGTCTCCACTTAATGTCACGGTGATTTGTGATGGCAACAATTCTAATCAGTTGTCAAAATTGCGTTATGACGGTAAAACTTGTGTAAGAGCTTTTATTCAACGCGTATCCGAGTTTTGTAATGCAAAAGGTATTTCTGAGAAAAAACTGTTACATAATGCTACCGAGATATTTACAGGCGACGCAATTCACTGGTTTCGCAGCGTCAGAGATATGGTAGCAAGCTGGGATGAACTGGTCGTGCTCTTAAGGAAGGATTTTGGGCAGGCTGACTTTGATTATAGGTTACTTTCCGAAATCAGATCTCGCACGCAAGGGGAAACGGAGAATATAGTTATATATCTCTCGGTTATGGCTGGTCTTTTTGCAAGGTTGTCACACGTATTGCCTGAGGTTGACAAGCTCGAAATCTTGTTACATAACATACGACCGTGTTATGCAAGCACTTTATCCTCCGTTTCGGAAATTAAGACTATTGAGCAATTAAAGACCTTATGTCGTAATTATGAGAGTATACAATCTCGTCTGTCCCACTTTAAGGAGCCACCTCGTCCGGGTTCGGATACTCTGGCACCGGAGTTCGCCTATGCCGGCGGGTCATCAAGGAATAAAACAAACTCAAATAATAATAATACGAATTATAATAATACTAATTACAATGAAACAAGATACAATAACAATAATAAATTTAAATACAATAATTATAACAAATCAAATTCACAAAATCAATATATCAATAATAATTCATCAAATAAACCTAATCCTAATTATGTGCATGCTATTAATACTCCAGCATCCAGGCCACGATTTTGCCCGAGATGCCGTGTTAATACACATAACCTTCGGCAGTGTACGGCTAATAAAGATATTGTTGTCTGTTTTGTTTGCGGACGTGAAAATGTAAAAACACCGGATTGTCCGGATTGTAATAAAAATAGATCGTCTACAAAAAACTGATTAAGCTGAATTGTGTTAATAAACCAACTAAGGATAATTTTGATAAGGGGGATTGGGAGACTTGGTTGCGTACAGTAAATATATTTTTTAGAACTTATAAAGTTAACACAATTCTGAAAGAAAATATTGTTAATGATAATAGACCTTATGTCTCGGTACTGGTGAATGGCATTAAAATATCAGGTTTGTTAGATTCCGGCTCTGCAGTCACTATTTTAGGCAACGATGCTCATTCAGTACTTGTCGATAGTGGTCTTAAATTGGAAAATAATAATTTCATCGCAGTCACCGCGGCGGGCGGACAGGTGCTGCAGAGTGTGGGTTACATAGACGTTCCATTGCACTTTGATAATCGATTCCATATTTTGAGGGCTTTTGTCGTGCCGGGAATACACAACAATCTTATATTGGGAGTGGATTTTTGGCGTGCCTTTAACATCTGCCCAAAATATTTGAGTAGTCTGGTATTAGATGGTAGCAGTGATTCACTTTGTAACAAATTACTTTCGAACTCCACAACCTTTATTCAAGGTTATGACAATTTGGAGGATTCACAAAAACAATTAGCTGATAATGTGGTACACCAGTTTGAGGATATCTCGTTTCAAAAGAGGGGCCTAGGTGTAACGGACTTAATTACTCACCGAATCGACACAGGGGACTCGGTTCCTATCCGACAGCGTTATTACCGCTTGTCACCAGAGAAGCAACGAATTTTGATCGAACAGGTGGATGAGATGCTTACTCTGGACGTGATTGAGCCTTGTGAAAGTAGTTGGTCCTCGCCCGTATTACTCGTTACTAAAAAGAATGGTCAGCCTCGTTTCTGTCTTGACAGTCGCAAGTTAAACTCGGTAACGAAACGCGATGCTTATAACCTTCCATATATTTCCGAGATCTTAGACAACCTCAGAGACGCCCGTTATTTGTCCAGCATCGACTTGTCCAAAGCCTTTTGGCAAATCAGAATCGCTCAGGAAGACAGAAATAAGACTGCGTTTTATGTACCTGGTAGGGGGACGTTTCACTTTAAGCGAACTGCGTTCGGCCTGACCAACGCTCCTGCTACTCAGCAACGATTAGTGGACCTGTTGTTCTCAGAGTTCGACCTTAAGGTGTTCGCCTACCTGGATGATATTATCGTCGTTTCGCAAGATTTCAATAGTCACGTGACCTTACTCTTACGTGTATTAGACAAGCTGAAACAGGCTAACCTGACGGTTAATTTAGAGAAATGTAAATTTTTTAGCAAGCAACTTAAATATCTGGGTTATGTGGTTGATGGTTCTGGCTTACGTACTGATCCCGCGAAGGTCGAGGCGATTTTAAATTATCCTACTCCCAAGTGTCGTAAGGACCTTAAGCGATTTTTAGGAACTGCTACTTGGTACAGACGTTTTGTCCCAAATTTTAGTACCATAGCAGGTCCATTAAATAAACTAACTTCATCTAAGAAAGGTTCTCCGCCGTTTAAGTGGACTCCTGAAGCTGAGTTCGCGTTCCAGCAACTCAAGGAACGTTTAGTGTCCGCGCCGGTTCTTTGCTGTCCAGATTACTCCAAACCGTTTGAGGTCCATACGGATGCCAGTAACTATGGAATAGGTGCGATGCTGACTCAGACCATCGACGGTAAGGAACATCCAATCGCATATATGTCCAAAAGTTTGTCATCAGCTGAGAAAAATTATAGTATCACGGAACGCGAGACCTTAGCCGTAGTTACCGCACTGGAGTATTGGCGTTGTTATATTGAAAATGGAAAGCCTTTTACTGTCTATACGGATCACAGTGCCCTTAAATGGTTCTTGTCGATTAGTAATCCAACCGGAAGATTAGCTCGATGGGGGGTTCGCTTGTCCGGGTTCAATTTCACTCTCAAACATCGTCGAGGCGTCGATAACGTAATTCCAGATGCCTTATCGCGGTTGCCAGTGGGTGCAATTTGTACTTCGAACTCCTACTTGGATTCGAAGGACACTTGGTACACCAATATTTATAACGGCTGTCTCCATAACCCGGTAGATTTTCCCAATTTTATCATTAAAAACAATTCTCTTTATAGATTGTCCAAGAACAAACACGAGTTAACATCGGAATTTTCGTGGAAATTGGTTGTCCCAGTAGAGCTGCGTAACAAGGCCATTTTCGAAAATCACTCAGAGCCTACAGCTGGTCACATGGGAATTTTCAAAACTTACCGCAGACTCGCGCTACGCTATTATTGGCCGGGCATGTATCGGGATGTCGTGGACTTCGTTGGATCGTGCGATAAGTGTTTATCGTATAAGGCCCAGAACCATCAACCCCTGGGGGAAATGGGCCGACCCAAGCAATGCTCACGTCCGTTCCAAATGATCTCGATCGACCTGATGGGTCCCTTGCCGACGACAAGGAAACGTAACAACCACATCTTGGTCATCACTTGTTGTTTTTCTAAGTTCTGTTTGATTTATCCCATAAAAAGGGCTACTGCAGAGATCATAGCGAAAGTTTTGGAGGAATCGGTTTTCCTAGTCCATGGCGTGCCGCAAACCGTTCTGTTGGATAACGCTGCACAGTTCACAGGGAGGGTTATGGATAGTTTATTTAAATTCTACAACATCCCTAATGTTTATTACAGCCCTAGGTACACTCCACAAGTAAATTTAGTAGAACGTTTCAACAGGACAATTATTACGTGTATTTCTACTTTCGTCGACGACGACCATAGGTCGTGGGACGTGTTCATTCCGCAAGTCCAATTTGCAATTAATAGCTCCGTCAATGAGGCAACTGGCTTTACACCTGCGTTCCTAGTATTCGGTAGGGAACTAGTACCTTGTGGGACACACTACACGGAAACCGATATCGGTACAGAAGTGTTGTTCATGCCCAGAGATTTATATGCCGAGAACTTAGGGTGTTTGTCCTCGATTTTCGATAAAGTACAGAGTAGGCTTTGGCACGCCCATGCAAAAAACACGACTCACTACAACCTTAGACGAAAGCCAGCAGATTTTAATGTAGGTGATATTGTTATGAAGCGCACTTACTTCTTAAGTGACAAGGACAAACACTTTACCAAAAAATTAGCACCAAAATTTATTAAGGCTAGGATTGTTGCTAAGAAGTCACCGCTAGTTTACGTGTTGCAAGATTTAACGGGAAAAGATCTCGGTACCTGGCACGTGAAGGACCTCAAATTAGTTTGTCTTAATAAATAAACATATAACATAATCCATATAAAGAAAAAAAAAAGCCGTCTTACCATCTTAAATCATACGTACCTAAGGTTTCAAGTTCACGTGACGGGTCACCTAATATTATTTTGAATGGGAGCGTCGGTATCGAGTATTGTACAGATGCGACGTATTTGTGTAGCGTGATGTATGGTTGTGTGTGTTGTTCGACAGTGTCTAGCTAGGTACTGAGCTATGCGGATTTCATTACGTTTAGACGTAATGAAATCCTTCCAGACGCGCCGGGGTACTGTAACGTAAATATGTTACATAACCTAACTTACGTTTATTATTTTCTGATTTAAATATTAAATACCAATGATGCGTCTATAATATAAAAAAGAAACAAACCAAAACTTAATTAATAACACTTACCTATCTAATAAAAAAAATATCAACACTAAATAATTGCTTAAAAAAAAAGAAGGGATATTTACATTCAACAGCTTGATCGTTCATCTGAGCTTGTTACTTGTCTCCGTTCGCTGATTGTACATGACTCGGATTCTTTTGTTTCCGAAAACCGGTTTGCGCTTCCTCTGACTGGCGTTATCGCCCGGTCGAGCGGCAGACAGAATTTTGTTACCAGCGTAGGCGCACGTCACTCCTTCAGTGCACCATACGTCGCCTGCGCGTTTCTTGTCCGGACGTATTTAATATAATACTCATATATTGTTCCGGCCTAATTCTTTGCATCCATAATACTAAATAATTAAAATCAGTGTGAACCCCGCTATTGGGTAAGTGTTGAACAGTTCCTATGTTTTCAAAAGTGTAACGGTAGGTTTAAATTAAAAAAAAGTGTGCCTTTAAACATTATGACCGTTACAAAGGTATCATGATGTTTTGCTTGCTGATAGTAATGCTTAGACCGCACATTCTTAATATTTTAACGCAGGTTTTTAATCGTTGTTTGCATCATTCATGCGTTAATTAAATAATTATTGATTAGCACACAATTTCAATTGTAAACTCCGTCTGACTATAATATCCGCCTTCACCAAGTCATTTAAAGTCACCATCACGTAGTGCTTGCCCTGCTTCTGCTTGATGCTAATCGTAATCAACGAAATCGCCAACAAGTGGACGTCTATAACAGCGGACGTGAATTCCAGGGTGCTACCTTGCGGCTCGAGCCGTCGCCGACGGCCCCCCGGGTTCCCCGGCCGACGCTGTGAAGATTCCTTCGCCCCGAGGCGTCAGCGGCAGCAGGGAAGTGCGGGCATGGTGACGGTGTCGTAGCGAACGACCCCATCATACCGGGGGCTTGAACCAGACGGGCTTAGTGCTTACCCTCACCCTACGACTTACTCGTGTGCTAGCGACGCGGTTGTTTTTTTTTTATATAATAAATGTGTTATTTTATTCTAATTAACTTGTTTAATTACACATCCAAACCGAAAACGTAGCATATGTACGTGCTCTTTCGCATACCATAAATTTGTTTGTTTGTTATAGGGCTCCGTAGTCAACTAGGAACCCTTCTAGTTTCGCCATGTCTGTCCGTCTGTCTGTCCGCGGGTAAGCTCAGAGACCGTTATATCAGTATCAGTCACGCCGACAAAGTGGTACAATAAAAAAAAGTAAAAGTTTTTTAGGGTACCTCCAATAGACGTACCTAAAGTGGGAGTGATTTTTCCCCTTTATTGTGGGGTATCGTTGGATAGGTCTTTTAAAACCATTGGGGGGGGGGGGGGTTGCTAAGACAATTTTTCTATTCAGTGATCTTGCAAAATATTCAACTTTAAAGTGCAAATTTTCATTGAAATCGAGCGTCTACCCCCCCCCCCCCCCGTCTAAAATCTAAACAGTTGGGTGGAAAAATTTGAAAAAATTTAGAATGGTAGTAAATATATCAAATTTACAAGGAAAATTATAGCGGCTAAGATTGCTTGAGAATTATTAGTAGTTTAAGAGTAAAATTAAATAGCAGCCTAAGGTATAAAATATACCTAAACTTGGAAGATTTAGTACACAATACGAAATCCTTAGAAATATATTATTTGATTTTTTTGTAATGGCTACGGAATCCTATCCTTGGCGTGTACGACACGCTCTTGGCCGGTTTTTATGTATGTTTGTAAATTCATAAAAAAAGCTGTTTATTTCAATAAAAAAATACTCGTACATTTCATTAATTAACTACTAATCCTTACATTAATGTACAAAAGAAAAACTTAATTAACAATGCGATGTCTTTCTTCCGTTGTTGTTTACTTACAAATACAATACAATACTTTGAAAAAACCATTGTAGTTTTTATATTTCTGTCTTTTTAACTCACTCTTCGTCTGTCTCTAACTGAATGCTCATCAGTACCACCATCTTAAAATAATATCTAAAACTAACAATAACACTAAATTAAGTGATGATATGAAAGAACCAAAAAGGACCTACACTCAGTCAGTATGTATTGCTACACATTTTGTACAGCGACGCTGAATTTCAGTGGAGCCTAAAATGGTGACTACAAAATAGAAAATAGTTAGTACATACGTCGGAATAAGAGTCTTCCCCACTAACTAATCCCATCCATACTAATATTATAAATGCGAAAGTGTGTGTTTGTCTGTTTTTATGTTTGTATGTTTGTCCGTCTTTCACGTCGAAACGGAGCGACGGATTGACGTGATTTTTGGCATAGAGATAGTTTATGAACCAGAGAGTGACATAGGCTACATTTTGTACAGTTCCCGAGGAAACAGCGCGCAATAACCGAATTGTTACCTCATCACGTCTAAGCTGCTGAACCGATTTAGATGGAATTCGGTATACACATAAATAGTTTGAGTCCTTGGGGAACCTAGGATAGTTTTTATCCCTGAAAATGGCATAGGTCCCCGGGATAGCGATAAACGTCAGTTAGAGTCCCGGACAACAGGCCAATAGTACATCATTTTTGAAGAATTAGATAAGTCCATATTTTTGCACTCGACCGGTACTATATGTATATGTATGTATGTATTATGTAAACTCTTTATTGTACAAAAGAATAGAAACAGAAATACAATTGACAAAACTTTGAGATGCTTGTATAAATGTGGACTTGTCCTTTTAAGGGATCTCTACTAATCAACCTTTGAGTGGATGAGAGGGAGCGACAAAGAGTGACACTATATTATAGTGATGTAGGTATATGTCGGCGGCCGATCGTAAAATCCGTCAGATCACGAAATTCCTAGGCAAATCATGAAATGGCGCCATTTGCCTGCGCGATGTGCCTGAGAAACAATCGGCAGATCGATTAGAGCAACGCATTCGTCTATATTCCTAGCTCTATACCGGGCGCATCGTGATATGCCGAAAAAAAGAAAAAATTAGGTATGACGAGCGAAGCGAGGAGTTGTTAGTATGAATTGTGACCACAACGCGCGAGCCGAGCGAGCGAAGCGAAGCGTGCCGATATGGCGGCGTTTCATGATATGGCCTAGGAATTTCATGATCTGCCTCAACGCCACTAGGCCAATCGTTAAACGTTGAGTTTTAAACGATATGGCGGATGTTCCTTAGCCAATTCATGTAATGGCGCCATTTCACGATATGCCTAGGAATTTCGTGATCTGGCGGATTTTACGATCGGCCGCCGACATACATATCATTGTACAATGGCATACTAATCTACTCGTAGCTCCGACTAGCTGCAATTACGCTTTATGTCGGATTGGCCTGAGATCACGCCAGCTGCCAAGGTTGCTCCGCGGGCGGGAGGTCACATTGTTTGAGCGGAGTTCCGTAAAAGCTATATTTATATCATATACTAAATTGAAAATACAAACTGAAATATAGATGCACAGAAAACCAGAAAAATAAGACCAGCACTGGGAATCTATACCACTACACCACTGCTGGAAAACGGTACAGACACGAATTTCCCCTATGCACCACATATCTCAGCTTGTTTGTTTCTTATTTAGCCACTTAAGTAGCGAAACTAGCGACATCTATACCGTGGAAACATCATCGAGAAACTTTCGGCACTCCATTGGAACTAACCGCTCACTCGGACAAGAGATATCGTTATTAAGCAATCAAATTAAGATTAAGAATTTGGAATTGAAATAAAAAATACAAAAAGATTCCAAAAAAAACAATCATATACTAAACCCGACAAACGTTATTCTGTTATTCCGTATAAATTATGAAATAATAATAATATCATGGGACACTTGACACCAATTGACCTAGTCCCAAACTAAGCAAAGCTTATACCACTACTAATGGATACTAGGCAACAGATAAACATACTTATATAGATAAATACATAACTATATAAACATCCAAGACCCGAGAACAAACATTCGTATTATTCATACAAATATCTGCCCCGGCCGGGAATCGAACCCGGGACCTCAAGCTTCGTAGGCCGGCTCTCTAACCACTTAGCCATCCGGTCGACTATGAAAATAAATTGAACTTGGCAAATTATTTGAACAGCAACAACAGTTCATCCAATTAGAAAATTTGAGAACCTCCCGACATTGTCCTTTCAAAGTTCAGCACCTATCTCAAAAACGGCTGGACTGATTTTAATAAAACATAGCTAAAAATCAGCGCAAAGAAACTAGCTTCCATTTAAAAAAACCACATCTAAATCGGTCCATTCGTTTATGAGCTACGATGCCACGAATGACACAGATATTGGTGTCAACTTATATAACCTAACCTACAAAAAGTAGGAAATTCCCGACTTTGTCACTTCAAAGTTCAATTTCTCAAAAACGGCTGAACCGATTTTGTTACAACATATCTAAGAACCATCGCTACAAAATTTGCTTTCAAATAAAATAAACCGCATTCAAATCGGTCCACCGCTTAAGAGCTACGATGCCACAGACAGACACACAGACATATAGACACACAGACACAGATAGTGGTCAAACTTATAACACCCCTCCTTTTGCGTCGGGGGTTAAAAAGTGGTGTTAAAAATACTAAAATCGCAATTAAAAAATTGAGTGAAAAATTAATCGCAGCAAATAGACCTTTATACCAGGATGGAAACCTTTGTGCTTTGTGATGACGTTGAAATCCATACTTTCATTTACAGTCAAGGAAATCATTGTGAAATTTGATTGTGAAAAGGTTCCACCCTGGTACCATCAGCCAAATAAGTGGTTTATAAATTTTTAAACAAGTTCCTTTCAAATTAATATGTCGCTAAAGTCGAACTTTCAAGACAGACACGTCTATTGCCTTTATTGTTTTATGACATGCAAACGATTATCAACTTTAGGGTGGTAGACCATATATTTGGCTGATGGTACATACGTGGTTCATAGTCTCGACTGTACAATGCAAAAGTTAGCATGCTCCACAGTAGCTCCCTGGTCAATTAGCACTTATTGTTTATGTGTCGTACACATCGCATTGTCTCTGATGACAGTTCGCGGAACCGCAGGTGCGCGTGCGCCTGCGACACGTGATGCTTACAGAGTTGCCGCCATTTTGCTTTGTTTTGTTTTACTCAGCTGTGTCACATTCACATTCTACAGGGGACTTATAGCGTAATAGTTTTGGCGGCATTTTTCGATCAACGATATGCGAGTATTTGTCAAACATAATTTTGTAAAATATAATTTAAGAAATTTTTAGAAAACTTAATGACTATACTGATCGGTCAGTATAGGAAAGTCTGAAACTATAAGGCATACGAAGATCTGTTCTTAGGAACCATGTCGTCGATTTTAATAACAAGAAAGACTGCATTCATACATTTAAATAAACTTGTACTCAACTCGGGAATCGAACCCGGACGTTTTCAATTGTTAAAGAATTTGTAAACAATGCATTTTATTCATTCTATATATCGTGTTTCATAGTAAAATTTATTGCTGATGACCGACACTTTCGATATCCGACTTTTACAGGTGGTAGGACCTTGTGCAAGGTCCGCTCGGATTGCTACCACCATCTTGCTCGCTAATCCTGCCGTGAAGCAGCAGTGCTTGCACGCTTGACGACCGGATGGCCGAGTGGTTAGAGAACCTCGAAGCTTAAGGTCCCGGGTTCGAATCCCGGCCGGGGCAGATATTTGTATGAATAATACGAATGTTTGTTCTCGGGTCTTGGATGTTTAATATGTATTTAAAAGTATGTATTTATCTATATAAGTATGTTTATCCGTTGCTTAGTGTCCATAGAACAAAATTTGCTGAGTTTGGGACTAGGTCAATTGGTGTCAACGATATTTATATTTATATTTTATATTTATGTTGTGTTTCGGCGTGGAGAGTAAGACAGCCGGTGAAATTACTGCCACTTGAGGTATCCCATCTTAGGCCTCCAGGTTGGCAACGCATCTGCTACCCCTGGTGTTGCAGATGTTTATGGGCGGTGGTGATCTCTTACCATCAGGAGACCCACTTGCTCGTTTGCCATCCAGTCGAATAAAAAATAAAAATATATCCAAATAGAAATAATGTACCTAAGTTTTTTTTTTCAAAACGACCTGGTTCGATTTCCGTACTGAGAAAAGGTTTTTTTTTTATGTTTGAATGCAGTTTTTCTTGTTACTAAAAGATCTTTTCTTAGGAACCATGTCATCGGTGGTAATAAATAATAAGATGATAGTCAAATAAAATGCTGTTTCATATAGGTAAACTGCTGTATGTTATATGAAAATAGAAGCTATATGAAAAAAAGAGTTACAAGGTATGATGTGCGTTAGTCATAGCTGGGCAATAATAAAAATGCTTTACTTTATGATAAATAGCGGTGCGCCACGAATATAAGTTGCGGTTTATTACGTAGTTAATTATATTGAGTGGAGTATTTTGCTGTGCAATCACTAATTTTGATGTTTTTTTTTATTATTTTTATTTGACTGGATGGCAAACGAGCAAGTGGGTCTCCTGATGGTAAGAGATCACCACCGCCCATAGACACCTGCAATACCAGGGGGATTGCAGATGCGTTGCCAACCTAGAGGCCTAAGATGGGATACCTCAAGTGCCAGAATGATGTGATGTGATGTGAATTCGATTTCTTTTTTATAAAAAGAGGACTTTTTTTGATGTGCGTTTAAGGGGCTGTTTCAGCACCCATTGATTAATTTTATGAGACAGATAAATGTGATGCCGTCCCCGTCTATTTGAACAAAACTAACAGAGACGGCATCACATTTATCCGTCAAGTAAATTTAATCAATGGAAAAAGGGTGTGAAAAGGGGGTAACTCTACTATTATAGTATTCACGAATAATAAATGTATAACTATGTTTTTTTGCCAAGACCCGTTACGAGAGCTACCTACTCCTAATCGCTCATTCAAAGCATCAAGTGAGTCATACAAGAATCAGGTCCAAATGAGTCATTCGTTACATTACTTTACGAATGACATTACCGTAGCGGTATGTGGGGTATAATTAAATCTCAATAAATAGAAACGTCCTGACTGACTCATCAAGCCGAGCCCCAACCCTTGGACTTACGCAGAGATCCCTAAATGTAGATAAGAAATAAATGTGAGTTTTGGAAAATTCTCATTGGGGTTATGCGGTAAAAACCTGTGATTAAATTTGTTACGTCAGACGTTGTGACGGTCAGATGGCCTAGTGGTTAGAGAACCTGACTACGAAGCTTGAGGTCCCGGGTTCGATTCCCGTGTCGGGGCAGATATTTGTATGAAAAATACGAATGTCTGTTCTCGGGTCTTGGGTGTTTAATATGTATTTAAGTATGTATCTATCTAAATAATTATATTAAAAAAAAAAAAAAAAAAATGTAAGCTGTTTATTTCAAGCAAAAGAACAAAAAGCATTTTACAATCATTAGAGAGTCCTTAATCCTAATTTTAAGGATTTTGCGTGGCCTCGATTAGCGAAAGACTGAGTTGCTCACGCGTAATTAGTCTAAGTATACATGCGAGTAGATATTTAATTTCTTATATAATATAATTCATTATTTTTCATGCATGCAGTTTTTGCTTTATCTTACTAACCTAAGTCTGAGTGCACATCCGTCCCTTCCCTCTTAAATATATCTTTTATAAAATATCTTTTAATCGCGCTTTTAATTTGTTTACTGTTATTACTTTCAAGTTTTTTCGCAATTGTCAACGGTAAATTGTTTAATAGTTGGGAAAGGATGCACTTCCAGACTCTTCTGCCATATTTATCCGTTGCTTAGTACCCATAACACAAGCTTTGCTAAGCTTACTTTGGGACTAGGTTAATTGGTGTTAATTGTCCCGTTATATTTATTTATTTATTATTATTTATACAAGGAGTCTGACTGTGGGGTTTTAAATCCAGGGTTTGGTTCTACTCGCATAATTGAGCTACTTTTGTTCTGATCCTTTTTTTATATAATCACTGTTTATAAAAAATAAACATACAATTTGAATTTAGTTTTCAATGTATGCGATACAATTCTAAATTGACGGCACATTGATAAATGTTTATCTTAGAGATGTCAAATAAATGTCGAAAATTATTTCAAGGCCCCCGTACCAAGAGACAGCGATAACACCGTTATGTCCGATACACTGATTTAACAATCAAACTTTGGGGATCTGAAATGACCTAAATTTAAGTTTTTTGAAAATGTTCCAAAACAAAAGTAGCTTAGTTTTGTGAGTAGAACCGAACCTTGAATTTAAAGTTTTTCCCGTTTCACGAGTTTATTTTCGATGCCCATCGTGCTAACTTGTTTCCAGCATGACTCGAAATACTATTACTAAGTTACTATTTAATTGTGTCAGTTAATTTTAGAAAGCAAACCAGCTGCGGCTTTGTGCTGTCTATCCCATTTGTGGTACAATACCGTTGGGTAACTGGGTGACTAACGGACCAAACCAGGAAGCTAAAGCTAGTAACCGACAACTGTAGGTACCATGGGGAACAAAGAAGCAAGAATAGCAGCTGGCTCCATCCATACTGCAGCCTATAAATAAATAAGTATAATGGGACAATTGAAACCAATTTACCTATAGTCCCAAACTAAGCTTGTACTTGGCAACGGATAAACATACTTATATACGTAGATAAACAATATACTCTCATCATCATCATCCCAGCCTATACATACGTCCCACTGCAGGGCACAGGCCTCCTCTCAGAAAGAGAGGGCTCGGGCAGTAGTTCCCACGCGGGCCCAGTGCGGATTGGGAACTTCACACACACCATTGAATTGCTTCGCAGGTTTGTGCAGGTTTCCTCACGATGTTTTCGTTCACCGTAAAGCTCGTGATCAATTTTAAATGTAATTCCGCACATGAATTTCGAAAAACTCAGAGGTGCGAGCCGGGGTTTGAACCCACGATCCTCTGCTTGAGAGGCCATAGGTCAAACCACTCGGCCACCACGGCTTTTTAATATACTCTATCAAATATATATTCATAATATAAATTCAATGTCCAATAAGACCCGAGAATAAACGTTCGTATTATTTATATAAATATCAGCCCCGACCGGGGATCGAACCCGGAACCTCAAGCTTTATAGTCAAGTTTTGCTACCACTTGGCAACCATAGCCAAATAACCTTGCTTCAAACTGCAATATTATTTCCCTAGCCCACACATTAGGGGTGCAATAGACTCGTCGCGTACTACATGAGTTTAAATTTGGCAAAAAATTATCTTGTACTTCATAGAATTTCTATAAAAAACAAGGTTATTTTTGCGGTTATTTTTACTTTACTAGTTTCGTGAGACCTTCCTTGCGAAATTTCGTAGTTTTACGTCAACGGAAGTACCTTGTAGGTCTTAATTCCTTCATTCTCACGTTTATTGTATGAAATATAACAGATTCCAAAATACGGAGATTCGGAGACGAACAAGGCTCACCGACCGATATAGCCAATGTAATCACCCAAAGGAAGTGGGCTGGACACATATGTCGCAAGAGTGATGGAAGATGGGGGAAGGCCGTGATGGAGTGGAGACCCAGAACCTGGCGGAGAAACGTTGGTAGACAGGAGATGAGGTGGACCGACGACCTGGTCAAAGTGGCGGGAAGGTGCTGGATGAGGAGAGCACTGGACCGAGATGAGTGGCGAGCAATGTAGGATGCCTACACTCAGCATTGAGTAGCTATGGGCTGAAGAAGAGAGAAGAAGAGATATAATAGATCATATGGACTTAGGAACATCATATTTTAACATTTGCAAGTAAACATCGTGTAAGCGCTGCGAAGAACTTCTCTTCTTTCTTTCTTCTTTCTTTCTTTCTGAAAGAAGGCATCATGTCCAACAGTGGGAAGGGGGTCCTCCCTTCCGTTTTGCCTATTGATTCTGACACTCGCGATTACAATCAAATGACAGTTTTCGCATACAAAAACTGTCACTTGATTGCGATCGCGAGCATCAGAAACGTTAGACAATCAGACACGACTAAATGAATCCTGTCATCTTGCGTATGAATTTTATAGTTAGCTTATTTATGTGTTGTTATGGTATCTATCTACCTATCTATCTGTTTAGATTTGTTGTGTATGTGTATTGTATGTGTTAGTTTTATGTATTCTTGATACAGCTCTAATCTACTGTAAATTGCACCACCTGCTAAAATGTATTCCTTA
This sequence comes from Choristoneura fumiferana, assembly GCF_025370935.1. Classification (NCBI taxonomy): domain Eukaryota; kingdom Metazoa; phylum Arthropoda; class Insecta; order Lepidoptera; family Tortricidae; genus Choristoneura; species Choristoneura fumiferana. Next base: position 7,549,566 of record NC_133481.1, on the reverse strand, counting down.
TTTCTGTCCATTGTAAAGGTTGCCTGGAAGAGATCGCTCTGAAGCGATAAGGCCGCCTATTGCTTACCTTAGAAAATCTCTATGTATATACTTGTGTTCTCTGTACTGTTTACTGTATTGGTGTGCAATAAAGAGTTATTGTATTGTATGAATGTCGTGAAAGTTTTAAACTACTTTATAATGTCCTCAAGCCTAAACTAATTAACCTATTTTTGATAAAACTAATACACTGTCTGTTACCGATCATAGAAGGTTATGAAGGGCTAGTGGGTTAACAATTATTAGTCACGTCGTGTTGACTCAATATTAGTCATTTAGTCACTTCATGCGGTCGTACAGACCACATTTGAGTAACGACCATAGCTACCGTTAAAAAGGGCATGCAAACTATATCTCACTACAACTACTCGAAATGTATTGATATGCAGTATAATTTTTGGTCGTAGAAATAGACAACGGAGATTTGACGGTTGTTTTGACAATATGATGTATAGATATCATTTAATAATATTGTAAATCTGTTTAACAAAAAATATACCTCGTTGAGTTTCTTGCCGGATTCTTCTCAACAGAGGTTTTTCCGAACCGGTGGTAGATTTTTTTTTGACATTCATAAGTGCTTGTGTGATAGCCTAAATTGAATTTGACTTTGACTTTGAGATAATATGTACCTACATATGATCATTGCAAATTAACAGGTTTACAGCCGGATGAGTCACACTTTTTTTTTTATTCGACTGCATGGCAAACGAGCAAGTGGGTCTCCTGATGGTAAGAGTTCAACACCGCCCATAAACACCTGCAACGCCAAGGGTATGGGGCATGAGAGGACTTTAATTCATGAGCCACCATGGAACCTTTTCAAAGGAAAAGTCATTACAATTTTTATTGTTTATTAATGCGATGTCACTATGACATTTAGGGGCTGTTTCACCATCCATTGATTAGCGTTAACCGACGGTTAAATGTGATGCCGTGTCCGTCTATCCGAACAAACCAAATAGAGACGGCATCACACCTAACCGCCAGTTAACACTAATCAATGGATGGTGAAACAGCCCCTTACTGTCCTTATTTACTGACCATACATTTAATACAGTTGGGACGTGTCGGAAATCGGCTGGCACTTTGCTTCAGTACTTTGAACCTGTTAAATAAAGCTTTATCGCAAACTCTACTTCGCTACCTGGAAATGGCCAGATGACAATGCAAGCAACATAATAGTGACATAAGGATGACATGACGACCGGATGGCCTAGTGGTTAGAGAACCTGACTACGAAGCTTGAGGTCCCGGGTTCGATTCCCGGCCGGGGCAGATATTTGTATGTATGTATGTATGTAAACTCTTTATTGTACAAAAGAAAATTAACAAATACAACTGACAAACTATAAGATACTTGTACAAAGGCGGACTTATCCCTTTAAGGGATCTCTACCAGTCAACCTTTGAGTGGATGAGAGGAGAGGAGCAATACGTTAGGGTCCGACAAAGGGTGAGTTTAAGAGTTAAAATAATGGAAGCTACTATACAGTGCTTTAAACAATATAATACATAAACTACAATATAAATAAATAAACTACTATATATATGACCATAATACATATAATATATAAGCATATTAAACAAAGGAATGTTCTCAAATATTTAAGGAGAAGGTGCAAGCCACATTCTTCTCAAGCCTTCCCTAAAAGATCCCACGGTGGGAGATTGCCTGATGGAGGTCGGTAGCCGATTCCACAGCCTGGCAGATTGCACTGTAAAGGATTTAGAGTATGTTTTGGATGAGGTAGAAGGACAGGCTAAAATATTATATTATATTATTATATTTGTATTAATAATACGAATTTTTGTTCTCGAGTATTGGATGTTTAATATGTATCTAAGTATGTATTTATCTATATAAGTATGTTTATCCGTTGCCTAGTATCCATAGTACAAGCTTTGCTTAGGGGACTAGGCCAATTGGCGTCAAGTGTCCCATGATATTATTATTATTATTATAAGGCCGACGTCGGCTGCATCACTGACTCACTCGCACGCGCCAACACCAGCGAGCGCTAGCCCACCACAAACGTCGATGACCAATCAAGATGCAACAACTAATTAAAATACTATCAATACTCGTTTTTAACCCCCGACGCAAAAAGAGGGGTGTTGTAAGTTTGACCGCTATGTGTGTCTGTCTGTGGCACCGTAGCTCTTAAACGGGTGGACCGATTTGAATGCGGATTTTTTATTGGAAAGCAGGGTTTCTAGCGATGGTTCTTAACCCCACTTGTATCTAGTGATGGGTCGAGAGAATATTCCCTCAGAGAAAATATTCTCGTATCGAGAATATTAGGCCGTGCAAAGTATTTTGTGAAAAAAAAAGTAACCTGATTTTTCATCAATATTTTTTTCTAGCCAACCGATTTTAGCGTGCATCACATAATTATATATTGTACATTTACTAAAATTATATGACATAAATAACATTTTCATTAAAAAATAAAAAAAAAATACTGACAAAACTGTTCGGCTTCTTTTTATTTACTTCCAACTTTAGATATCCACCGCATTTATTAAATTAATATTTATTTTATACAAACTTATTCAATGAACCGAGACTCGAACTCGAGAATGTTCTCGCTCGGGAGAATCTACTAAGAATTTAAGTTCCTGAGCAGGTTATAACGTGCCGTAATCTGCATAAAACATTTAAGTTTACCTAAATCTATTAGCTGTACACAACAATGGAATATAATACCCGCTCGTTTTTTAAATTCTCATAATTTCTCTCCTAAAAGAATGTTCTCGAAAACTTAACAGCAACATTCTCGATGCGAAAATATTCTCGAGAATTTATCATGACTGCATCCAAAGTCGGAAGAAAGTCAAACTTGTTAGCGTTTGTTTGACAGTCGTAGTGAGTTATGTCTTGCTTATGTGTTATGTCATTTAGTGGTGACCAACAAATTCACACCTAAACGGTTCGCTGTTTCCATAAGCACGTGGCCCGGACCCTCAAGACATCAAGTCTAGATAAACAGAATGAAAAACGAGCAAACATTCGAGAAACTATTTTTTTTAAGAGTAAAACAAAAAATATATAGTTTCTTGCCGGATTCTTCTCAACAGAGGTTTTTCCGGATCGGTGATAGATTTTTTTCACCTGTCCCGTTGTCTGTCTGTCTGTACTTAATCGAATCTTGCAAGTTAAATTCGACCACTTCCAGTAGTTGGATTGACTTGAAATTTGGTATACTTTACGTCGGCCTAATTCGTTAACCTGCTAAGTCCACTTTTGGGCGAAAATTTCTTTTCATACTTGTCAAAAAGTGCACACCATTCTCTACCGTTTGGTAAAGGAATAACGGCTATATCAGCATAAAGTAAGTGTCAAATCTTATGCCCGAAAAACTGCTTTCTGACCTCCACACAGAAAATCTGCTAAGTCCAGTTCGGGTCTTAGTTTCGCACTGACAGTTATTCGCGACGCCACGTGCCTGTTGCGTCATGCGATTTTTTACTGAAAATTCAGTTTATTTGAGAAAATTATCAACAGAGTAAATTTATTGAGTTATTTCTCATACTTCTATATATAATTTAATGTGCAGAACATATATTTTAATAATTATTTGCTTGGTAATTACCTATTGCTGATTATCTTAGGTGTAAGTACATCTCATAATTATTAGTGATAGACTAACACTAAATACATTTTTTATTACTGGCTGAATTGGTTTTATCGTAAAATAGTAATAAGCAAAATATTATGGATATTTTCACCAGCATACTCAATTTAAGTCTAATAACTGCTAAGTCCTATATTCAATTTAACCTTCAACACGAAAACCTGCTAAATAGTCATTTTTATTAATTTCCTGTGATTGGAATAAGATATTCTGTTAATTATATCTTTAAAATATCAAGTTTAGTCATAGCTACCAATAAGATTTCCAAAATTTTGATTAGTTAACGATTGAAGAGTCTATGCAGTTTTTTCAATGTCCTGTAAACTCAGTCAAAATGGACTTAGAAGGTTAACGAATTAGGCCGATGTAAGGTTTATGTAAGGAGGCGTAAAGATGTATACTTGGCAAGTGTTTACCACAGTGTTTACACTGTATTTAAAATGTTCTATTAATTATGTTTAAGTACTAACTTAATATTTTTAAAAAAGTCACGCATTTTATAAATTCATGTAGTTTTATATGTATAGTTAATAGCGTGTAGTATATTTTTATAGCGGTCCGAGGGTCACCAACGGTGCTGGCTGAAAATCAGCGCTGGGGTGTTCTTAACGTCTCAGCATTATGCTGAGCCAGTGTCCGATTTACAACCGCAATGACACATTATCTTACTACCTATCTATGCTGTCGCACTTAATAATATTGTTGTGTCTTGTGTAGTGTTTGTCTATTGCTGTGTTGTGAATGAATGTATTTCTCTTTCTTTCTTTTCTTTAAATTGCGGGACAGTACATAATCTGGCAGTGACATCCTGTAGTCCAGCCAAGCCAAGTCTCCACAGGACAGAACTCTTCAGTGGTTATGGTTAATGGCATCGACTTGAAATTTGGTATGCAAATGTAGTTTAGGTGACAATATTTTTTACCAAAACTTATAAACACATTTATTTAATTTATATAATTCCTACTAGCTGTTGCCCGAGACTCCGTCCGCGTACAATTCGTTCAACGCTTATCCCGTGGGAGCTACGCAATTTTCCGGGATCAAAACTACCCTATGTCCTTCCCGGGACTCAAACTCTGTATACCGAATTTCATCTAAACCCGTACCGGTTTAGACGTGAAAAGGTAACAAACAAATAGACTTACAAACTTTCGCATTCATAATATTAGTGAGTAGTGGGATTATTGGATTACTTATAATTGGTTTGGATAGGTTTTTTTTATTCGACTGGATGGCAAACGAGCAAGTGGGTCTCCTGATGGTAAGAGATCACCACCGCCCATAAACATCTGCAACACCAGGGGGATTGCAGATGCGTTGCCAACCTAGAGGCCTAAGATGGGATACCTCAAGTGCCAGTAATTTCACCGGCTGTCTTACTCTCCACGCCGAAACACAACAGTGCATGCACTGCTTCACGGCAGGATTAGCGTGCAAGATGGTGGTAGCAATCCGGGTGGACCATTCACAAGGTCCTACCACCTGCAAAAACAATATAGGTAATAATAATAATAATTATACGAAATGTAAAAAGCCGTTGTGGCCTAGTGGTTTGACCTATCGCCTCTCAAGCAGAGGGTCGTGGGTTCAAACCCCGGCTCGCGCCTCTGAGTTTTTCGAAATTCATGTGCGGAATTACATTTGAAATTTACCACGAGTTTTGAGGTGAAGGAAAAACATCGTGAGGAAACCTGCACAAACCTGCGAAGCAATTCAATGGTGCGTGTGAAGATCCCAATCCGCACTGGGCCCGCGTGGGAACTATGGCCCAAGCCCTCTTGTTCTGAGAGGAGGCCTGTGCCCAGCAGTGGGACGTATATAGGCTGGGATGATGAAATGTAAGTCTTAAATATTGAAATCCCCCCATTAAACTACTTAAAGTAAACACTAGTCTAGTTTGTATTACAATGATAGATAAGTAAAATGATTAAAATCCTTGAATGTACCAAATCTGGCAGCTGAAGTTTGTTTACATTTAGTTAAATACCTTTCCAAACGAAGTATAGGTACGAAATTAAGTATAAGTGATCAAACAAAACCATAAAGACTAAATTCATAAGCCACTGTCAAGGTCACGTTGACATTGAACTCATCATTATACCCTTTCTCGGTAAAACTCAAGAGACTCATAGCAAACAACGGCTACTTCCTTATTCTAATAGTCATCTCGGTAATGAAGTTTTCCGGTCGTTTGATGATTCCTTAGAGGTATTCGTCATCCTAAGCCCTTGTCAGAAGCACGTGCTATGAAATAGTCCAATCTAGTATTATAACAAAATATTTTGTAATAATTTAACAAAATGACATGTAATAATGATATTACCAATAAAAGAGTATGAGTATGTGTATTTATAAAACAGGCCAAGTGCGAATTAGACTCGCTCACCGAGGGTTCCGTACGTAAGTATTAGCAGAGCCCTCTTCTAAGTAAAATGTGCGCAGCGAATCGTCATTTTAGGTGGTTGTTTGACATATTTAAACAGTAATAAGACATGATTCTGCAAATAAATGATTTATGAAAATTATAATGAAATTAACAGAAAACAGGATAATAACTAATAAGATTATGTAATAATATTTCTTTTTGATTATTTACCTTCATATAAATTTCAAGTTAAGGTCAATGTGGCCAAGACCGGCATACTTCATTTTTTTTTTACCTCGGAGTGATCTAGCTGCGTTAATTATTCACCTGCGTTAACACTTGTACTTGCATACGATGAAGAATTTCATAAATAATAGTTAAGCTATAGAGATAGATCATTTTATTCACAAATGAAGCAAAAAAATAGTATTTTCTAAAATTCGGCGAGTAGACGGACTTCCCGTGTAGTTTAAGGTAAGTCCGTCTAGTAATGATATCGGCCATACTATGGGTCCTTATATGTAAGTATGCGAATCCTCAAAAAAAATGAAACAAGACAATGAAAAGTGTACTTTAAACGTGTTAACATAAGGCTTAGATTCGGAATAAACACAATTTTTCTTATTCAAAGGCAAGTCCGGCATATATTACGTAAATGGGGTGGTAAAACCTTTTTTGGCAAAAAAATATATAATAAGTACTTTACTCATTTATAAGGTTTCCCAAATAAAGGATCAATTGAAATTATAAATGTATTTTAATAGTTTAATTTTTAATTTACTGAGATCAAAGAGGGTCACCTAGCACTGATAGTGCAAGCTTTGCTTAGTTTGGGGCTAATATTTATTTGATTATTTATTTATTTGATAGGTATTTTTAATTTATATTTCGGTGACATAGTGCCACAGCATAGTGCTGAGGGTGAGGGACACATTTCCGTACTAGTTTCAAGATCAAAATGCCTTATGAAATCGTAATAAATATGAAATTGTAAAAACAGTTGGTAACTTCTGATTCAAGGGAAGTCCGGCATATGACGGACTTGCCTTGTACATAGTAGACGGACTTTCCAACTTAACGAAATTTTATTGTGATAAATGATGGTACGTATAATTACAAAAGTAAGCCATTTTCTGATAAATTAAACACAGAATAAAGTTAACTGGTTCTTATATTACTTCTGTAGTTACTTTCTGGTGCAAAATCTTGTCACGAACTATTTTTAACAATTTTGTTAGCAGAGACCGTCGCACTATCATTTCGAGTTCCATACATGCAATTACTTGTTGAGGCGGATTGCTCTGAAGTTCGTTGTCACAGCGCCATCTGTTTTAGAGTGAGGGAACAAGCGCGACAAACTGCTTTATATACTGGACGCTAAAGCAGGAACCGCTTTCAAATTCAAAAGTTATAACGTGTTGACGGACTGCCTTGTAGACGGTCTTGCCCACATTGACCTTAATATTATTAAGATATTGCATGGGGGGGGTCCAACCGTGGACGTCCTATGGCTGTTATGATGATAATGATGATGATCTGGGGGCACGGCAGTGCTCCCGCCAAGTCGAGCAAAACAAAAACAAAGGCACGGCCGTTCCATACTTTTCTCGAAGCCATTCAGCATTATATTATAGTACCCGCGAATGCGCAATAACAAATTCATCGTACATGAAGTCGCAGGCAATAGCTAATCTATACTAATATTATAAATACGAAAGTGTGTGTGTTTGTATGTTTGTCCGTCTTTCACGCCGTAACGGAGCGACGGATCTACGTCATTTTTGGCATAGAGATAGTTTATGGGCCCGAGAGTTATATAGGCTACTTTTTATCCCGGAAAAATGCACAGTTCCCGAGGGAACAGCGCGCGATAGTCGAATTCCGCGTGGGCGGTAATAAAATAGAGTAAGAAAAATTGTTTCTCACGGAGTCATTAGGTAATCTCGTCCGATTCTGTACTTTACATAAATATCTTCGAGGCGCCTTATACGTAATAATGTACAATATTATACCTGAGAAAATATGCTTGAAATTATCTGGTTAATAGGCAGTCCGTTGCCTTGTGACTAGTTAGATTATTGCTTGATTAATCACGAGACACAGATTCAGAGTACGTTTACTTTATTTTTGCGTAATTTTTTTATCATTATCTATTATTATTTAACTTCATTAGAAGTCAGTATTTCACAGAAAATTCTTAAAATAACTATTAAGGTTAATTTTTGAATACTAAAATTTGCACCTTCTTGTCTGTAACTGTATTTCTATATAATCCTCCGAAAAATCAATATACTTACACGAAAAAAGGGATCGTTGAAAGTAAATCTATGTTACCCCAAACGCAAGCGAAGCTGGTCAATAATATGTATTTTTTATATAAGAGGGGGCAAACGAGCATGCGGGTCACCTGATGGGAAGAAATCACCGCCGCCCATGGACACCTATCAACACGAGGGGTATCACAGGTGCGTTGCCGGCCTTTTTGAGAGACTGATAGGCTCATTTTTAAAGATCCCTAAGCTGGTTCCATATGTTAGTCGTGCGTGGAAAAAAGTTTGGCTTAAAGCGGACGGTGCTAGATTGCCAATCATCAAGGTGGTGAGGATTTAAAGACTTACGTCTGCGCGAAGTGCGGTAGTGAAACTTAGCTGCAGGCAACAATGCGAATAATTCATCTGAACACTCCCCATGATTAAATGCGGTACAAGATGCAGAGAGATGCAACATCCCTCCGCATTGCCAGAGGATCAGGCCGGTCAGAGAGTTCCCGGTTGCCGACAAATCTCAAATCAAAGCCAAAAGTCTCAAGACAAATTGGATGCGGAATGCGGTTGGGAATAATATTATCCTACTCCTACTATATTTATAAATGCGAAAGTTTGTGAGTGAGTGAGTGAGTGAGTATGTTTGTTACTTCTTCACGCTGAAACGGCTGGCCAGATTTGGATAAAATTTGGCAAAAGTTAGTTTATAACTTGGATAAAACATAGGATACTTTTTATCCTGATATTCCCACGGCTGCCCGCTGGGCTTCGAGTCATGAAATTTGGTATGGGTGTTTTAATTAAACGTCAATGAAACCACGATGTAGTTTTAGGGAATCCCACGAGAATTTAACAAAATCCGGAATTTCAATTCAACTACTGTATATCTAATGATTTACGCGTAGCGAAGCCGCGGGTACATGCTAGTATTTATATCTAATACTACTTATGTATTTTCTGCTCTATTACGAACGCATCGCATGTACCCAAGACCAAGTAAGTATAAGCCGAATTTCTATTGTTAATCTTAAGCATTCCCTAATTACAATATCTAATCATTGCCTCGGATACTTATCGCGACATCGCCGACCATACTGACGTAAGTATAAAAACTCGTTTTCTCCACTTTTCGTTCACTTTTATTATGACATTAAATTTTGGCGGCGTCTCGTCATTTTTATAGGATAATCAAGTCTTTCGCTGAAGGCCTATTTTGCTGTTAGGGACGTGTCGGGGCGTGAAATGATTTTTAGCACCGTATGTGTTTTTTGTACGAGCAATAATTATTGTTCAATCTTGAAAGTTATTAAATTATTTTGTAACCGCACAGCCATTAATGCACATACGCATACAATATATGCACAAATTATTATTATTATTATTATTATTTTAAAAGCCTACAAAGGCTGCAATACCATGCCCTCGGTACCGCTCTGCTTTCAGAGCATGACATGAGTGCGTGTGAGCTAACTTGGGGGCGGCAGACGTGACTTGCCTTCGAAATCCAAAGCTTATGGTTACTTGACCTGAAATGTATATTTCAGAACCAAATTATTCTTATTATTATTTTAAAATTTATGACGGTGGAAGCATTCTACACTTCCAACTGAACGTAGATATAGTTTAGATATATTAGTGTTTAGATTGTAACTAAGGGACCCCATACATCCCTGTATTTCTTTATTTTATTTTTTGTATTTTTTTCTCTTTAATTGTATAATATAGTTTTAAGTATTT